>NW_026728555.1:0-41989 GCF_030684315.1 Stegostoma tigrinum | reverse complement strand
TTATCGCCCTCTGTTTCTCGACCTCTGTTTCAGCCCCTCTGTATCAGCCCCTCTGTTTCAGCCCCTCTGTTTCTCGCCCTCTGTTTCAGCCCCTCTGTTTCAGCCCCTCTGTTTCTCGCCCTCTGTTTCAGCCCCTCTGTTTCAGCCCCTCTGTATCAGCCCCTCTGTTTCAGCCCCTTTGTTTCTCGCCCTCTGTTTCTCGCCCACTGTTTCAAACCCTCTGTTTCAGCCCCTCTGTTTCAGCCCCTCTGTTTCAGCCCCTCTGTTTCTCGCCCTCTGTTTCTAGCCCTCTGTTTCTCGCTCTCTGTTTCTCGCCCTGTGTTTCTCGCCCTGTGTTTCAGCCCCTCTGTTTCAGACCCTCTGGTTCAGCCCCTCTGTTTCACCCCCTCTGTTTCTCGCCCTCTGTTTCAGCCCCTCTGTTTTTCGCCCTCTGTTTCAGCCCCTCTGTTTCAGCCCCGCTGTATCAGCCCCTCTGTTTCAGCCGCTCTGTTTCAGCCCCTCTGTTCAGCCCCTCTGTTTCTCGCCCTCTGTTTCTCTCCCTCTGTTTCTCGCCCTCTGTTTCAGCCCCTCTGTTTCAGCCCCTCTGTTTCAGCCCCTCTGTTTCAGCCCCTCTGTTTCTCGCCCTCTGTTTCAGCCCCTCTGTTTCAGCCCCTCTGTTTCAGCCCCTCTGTTTCAGCCCCATTGTTTCAGCCCCTCTGTTTCTCCCCCTCTGTTTCTCGCCATCTGTTTCTCGCCCTCTGTTTCTCGCCCTCTGTTTCTCGCCCTCTGTTTCAGCCCCTCTGTTTCTCGCCCTCTGTTTCTCGCCCTCTGTTTCTCGCTCTCTGTTTCTCGCCCTCTGTTTCAGCCCCTCTGTTTCAGCCCATCTGTTTCAGCCACTCTGTTTCTCGCCCCCTGTTTCAGCCGCTCTGTTTCAGCCCCTCTGTTTCAGTCCCTCTGTTTCAGCCCCTCTGTTTCAGCTCCTCTGTTTCAGCCCCTCTGATTCTCGCCCTCTGTTTCTCGCCAAATGATTCGCGCTCTCTGTTTCTCGCCCTCTGTTTCAGCCCCTCTGTTTCAGCCCCTCTGTTTCAGCCCCTCTGTTTCAGCCCCTCTGTTTCAGCTCCTCTGTTTCTCGCCCTCTGTTTCTCGCCCTCTGTTTCAGCCCCTCTGTTTCAGCCCCTCTGTTTCAGCCCCTCTGATTCAGCCCGTCTGTTTCAGCCCCTCTGTTTCAGCCCCTGTGTTTCTCACCCTCTGTTTCAGCCCCACTGTTTCATCCCCTCTGTTTCAGCCCCTCTGTTTCAGCGTCTCTGTTTCTCGCCCTCTGTTTCAGCCCCTAAGTTTCATCCCCTCTGTTTCTCGCTCTCTGTTTCTCGCCCTCTGTTTCTCGCCCTCTGTTTCTCGCCCTCTGTTTCTCGCCCTCTGTTTCAGCCCCTCTGTTTCAGCCCCTCTGTTTCTCGCCCTCTGTTTATCGCCCTCTGTTTCTCGACCTCTGTTTCAGCCCCTCTGTATCAGCCCCTCTGTTTCAGCCCCTCTGTTTCTCGCCCTCTGTTTCAGCCCCTCTGTTTCAGCCCCTCTGTTTCAGCCCCTCTGTTTCAGCTCCTCTGTTTCTCGCCCTCTGTTTCTCGCCCTCTTTTTCAGCCCCTCTGTTTCTCGCCCTCTGTTTCAGCCCCTCTGTTTATCGCCCTCTGTTTCAGCCCCTCTGTTTAAACCCCTCTGTTTCAGCCCCTCTGTTTCTCGCCCTCTGTTTCAGCCCCTCTGTTTCAGCCACTCTGTTTCTCGCCCTCTGTTTCAGCCCCTCTGTTTCAGCCCCTCTGTATCAGCCCCTCTGTTTCAGCCCCTCTGTTTCTCGCCCTCTGTTTCTCGCCCACTGTTTCAAACCCTCTGTTTCAGCCCCTCTTTTTCAGCCCCTCTGTTTCAGCCTCTCTGTTTCAGCCCCTCTGTTTCTCGCCCTCTGTTTCTAGCCCTCTGTTTCTCGCTCTCTGTTTCTCGCCCTCTGTTTCTTGCCCTGTGTTTCAGCCACTCTGTTTCAGCCCCTCTGGTTCAGCCCCTCTGTTTCACCCCCTCTGTTTCTCGCCCTCTGTTTCAGCCCCTCTGTTTCTCGCCCTCTGTTTCAGCTTCTCTGTTTCAGCCCCTCTGTATCAGCCCCTCTGTTTCAGCCCCTCTGTTTCAGCCCCTCTGTTTCAGCCCCTCTGTTTCTCGCCCTCTGTTTCTCGCCCTCTGTTTCAGCCCCTCTGTTTCAGCCCCTCTGTTTCAGCCCCTCTGTTTCAGCCCCTCTGTTTCTCGCCCTCTGTTTCAGCCCCTCTGTTTCAGCCCCTCTGTTTCAGCCCCTCTGTTTCAGCCCCTCTGTTTCTCGCCCTCTGTTTCTCGCCAACTGATTCTCGCTCTCTGTTTCTCGCCCTCTGTTTCAGCCCCTCTGTTTCAGCCCCTCTGTTTCAGCTCCTCTGTTTCTCGCCCTCTGTTTCTCGACCTCTTTTTCAGCCCCTCTGTTTCTCGCCCTCTGTTTCAGCCCCTCTGTTTCTCGCCCTCTGTTTCACCCCTCTGTTTCAACCCCTCTGTTTCAGCCCCTCTGTTTCTCGCCCTCTGTTTCAGCCCCTCTGTTTCACCCCCTCTGTTTCTCGCCCTCTGTTTCAGCCCCTCTGTTTCAGCCCCTCTGTATCAGCCCCTCTGTTTCAGCCCCTTTGTTTCTCGCCCTCTGTTTCTCGCCCACTGTTTCAAACCCTCTGTTTCAGCCCCTCTGTTTCAGCCCCTCTGTTTCAGCCCCTCTGTTTCTCGCCCTCTGTTTCTAGCCCTCTGTTTCTCGCTCTCTGTTTCTCGCCCTCTGTTTCTCGCCCTGTGTTTCAGCCCCTCTGTTTCAGCCCCTCTGGTTCAGCCCCTCTGTTTCACCCCCTCTGTTTCTCGCCCTCTGTTTCAGCCCCTCTGTTTCTCGCCCTCTGTTTCAGCCCCTCTGTTTCAGCCCCTCTGTATCAGCCCCTCTGTTTCAGCCGCTCTGTTTCAGCCCATCTGTTTCAGCCCCTCTGTTTCTCGCCCTCTGTTTCTCGCCCTCTGTTTCTCGCCCTCTGTTTCAGCCCCTCTGTTTCAGCCCCTCTGTTTCAGACCCTCTGTTTCAGCCACTCTGTTTCTCGCCCTCTGTTTCAGCCCCTCTGTTTCAGCCCCTCTGTTTCAGCCCCTCTGTTTCAGCCCCTCTGTTTCAGCCCCTCTGTTTCTCCCCCTCTGTTTCTCGCCATCTGTTTCTCGCCCTCTGTTTCTCGCCCTCTGTTTCTCGCCCTCTGTTTCAGCCCCTCTGTTTCTCGCCCTCTGTTTCTCGCCCTCTGTTTCTCGCTCTCTGTTACTCGTCCTCTGTTTCAGCCCCTCTGTTTCAGCCCATCTGTTTCAGCCACTCTGTTTCTCGCCCCCTGTTTCAGCCGCTCTGTTTCAGCCCCTCTGTTTCAGTCCCTCTGTTTCAGCCCCTCTGTTTCAGCTCCTCTGTTTCTCGCCCTCTGTTTCTCGCCCTCTGTTTCAGCCCCTCTGTTTCTCGCCCTCTGTTTCTCGCCCTCTGTTTCAGCCCCTCTGTTTCAGCCCCTCTGTTTCAGCCCCTCTGTTTCAGCCCCTCTGTTTCTCGCCCTCTGTTTCTCACCCTCTGTTTCTCGCTCTCTGTTTCTCGCCCTCTGTTTCTCGCCCTCTGATTCAGCCCCTCTGTTTCAGCCCATCTGTTTCAGCCCCTCTGTTTTTAGCCCCTCTGTTTCTCGACCTCTGTTTCAGCCCCTCTGTTTCTCGCCCTCTGTTTCAGCACGTCTGTTTCAGCCCCTCTGTACCAGCCCCTCTGTTTCAGCCCCTCTGTTTCTCGCCCTCTGTTTCTCGCCCGCTGTTTCAGCCCCTCTGTTTCAGCCCGTCTCTTTCAGCCCCTCTGTTTCAGCCCCTCTGTTTCTCGCCCTCTGTTTCTCGCCCTCTGTTTCTCGCCCTCTGTTTCTCGCCCTCTGTTTCAGCCCCTCTGTTTCAGCCCCTCTGTTTCAGCCCCTCTGTTTCTCGCCCTCTGTTTCTCGCACACTGTTTCTCGCCCTCTGTTTCAGCCCCTCTGTTTCAGCCCCTCTGTTTCAGCCCCTCTGTTTCAGCCCCTGTGTTTCTCGCCCTCTGTTTCAGCCCCTCTGTTTCATCCCCTCTGTTTCAGCCCCTCTGTTTCAGCGTCTCTGTTTCTCGACCTCTGTTTCAGCCCCTAAGTTTCAGCCTCTCTGTTTCTCGCTCTCTGTTTCTCGCCCTCTGTTTCTCGCCCTCTGTTTCTCGCCCTCTGTTTCTCGCCCTCTGTTTCAGCCCCTCTGTTTCAGCCCCTCTGTTTCTCGCCCTCTGTTTATCGCCCTCTGTTTCTCGACCTCTGTTTCAGCCCCTCAGTATCAGCCCCTCTGTTTCAGCCCCTCTGTTTCTCGCCCTCTGTTTCAGCCCCTCTGTTTCAGCCCCTCTGTTTCAGCCCCTCTGTTTCAGCTCCTCTGTTTCTCGCCCTCTGTTTCTCGCCCTCTTTTTCAGCCCCTCTGTTTCTCGCCCTCTGTTTCAGCCCCTCTGTTTATCGCCCTCTGTTTCAGCCCCTCTGTTTAAACCCCTCTGTTTCAGCCCCTCTGTTTCTCGCCCTCTGTTTCAGCCCCTCTGTTTCAGCCCCTCTGTTTCTCGCCCTCTGTTTCAGCCCCTCTGTTTCAGCCCCTCTGTATCAGCCCCTCTGTTTCAGCCCCTCTGTTTCTCGCCTTCTGTTTCTCGCCCACTGTTTCAAACCCTCTGTTTCAGCCCCTCTGTTTCAGCCCCTCTGTTTCAGCCTCTCTGTTGCAGCCCCTCTGTTTCTCGCCCTCTGTTTCTAGCCCTCTGTTTCTCGCTCTCTGTTTCTCGCCCTCTGTTTCTGGCCCTGTGTTTCAGCCCCTCTGTTTCAGCCCCTCTGTTTCTCGCCCTCTGTTTCAGCCCCTCTGTTTCAGCGCCTCTGTTTCAGCCCCTCTGTTTCAGCCCCTCTGTTTCAGCCCCTCTGTTTCTCGCCCTCTGTTTCTCGCCAACTGATTCTCGCTCTCTGTTTCTCGCCCTCTGTTTCAGCCCCTCTGTTTCATCCCCTCTGTTTCAGCCCCTCTGTTTCAGCGTCTCTGTTTCTCGACCTCTGTTTCAGCCCCTAAGTTTCAGCCTCTCTGTTTCTCGCTCTCTGTTTCTCGCCCTCTGTTTCTCGCCCTCTGTTTCTCGCCCTCTGTTTCTCGCCCTCTGTTTCAGCCCCTCTGTTTCAGCCCCTCTGTTTCTCGCCCTCTGTTTATCGCCCTCTGTTTCTCGACCTCTGTTTCAGCCCCTCAGTATCAGCCCCTCTGTTTCAGCCCCTCTGTTTCTCGCCCTCTGTTTCAGCCCCTCTGTTTCAGCCCCTCTGTTTCAGCCCCTCTGTTTCAGCTCCTCTGTTTCTCGCCCTCTGTTTCTCGCCCTCTTTTTCAGCCCCTCTGTTTCTCGCCCTCTGTTTCAGCCCCTCTGTTTATCGCCCTCTGTTTCAGCCCCTCTGTTTAAACCCCTCTGTTTCAGCCCCTCTGTTTCTCGCCCTCTGTTTCAGCCCCTCTGTTTCAGCCCCTCTGTTTCTCGCCCTCTGTTTCAGCCCCTCTGTTTCAGCCCCTCTGTATCAGCCCCTCTGTTTCAGCCCCTCTGTTTCTCGCCTTCTGTTTCTCGCCCACTGTTTCAAACCCTCTGTTTCAGCCCCTCTGTTTCAGCCCCTCTGTTTCAGCCTCTCTGTTGCAGCCCCTCTGTTTCTCGCCCTCTGTTTCTAGCCCTCTGTTTCTCGCTCTCTGTTTCTCGCCCTCTGTTTCTGGCCCTGTGTTTCAGCCCCTCTGTTTCAGCCCCTCTGTTTCTCGCCCTCTGTTTCAGCCCCTCTGTTTCAGCGCCTCTGTTTCAGCCCCTCTGTTTCAGCCCCTCTGTTTCAGCCCCTCTGTTTCTCGCCCTCTGTTTCTCGCCAACTGATTCTCGCTCTCTGTTTCTCGCCCTCTGTTTCAGCCCCTCTGTTTCATCCCCTCTGTTTCAGCCCCTCTGTTTCAGCGTCTCTGTTTCTCGCCCTCTGTTTCAGCCCCTAAGTTTCAGCCCCTCTGTTTCTCGCTCTCTGTTTCTCGCCCTCTGTTTCTCGCCCTCTGTTTCTCGCCCTCTGTTTCTCGCCCTCTGTTTCAGCCCCTCTGTTTCAGCCCCTCTGTTTCTCGCCCTCTGTTTATCGCCCTCTGTTTCGCGACCTCTGTTTCAGCCCCTCAGTATCAGCCCCTCTGTTTCAGCCCCTCTGTTTCTCGCCCTCTGTTTTAGCCCCTCTGTTTCAGCCCCTCTGTTTCAGCCCCTCGGTTTCAGCTCCTCTGTTTCTCGCCCTCTGTTTCTCGCCCTCTTTTTCAGCCCCTCTGTTTCTCGCCCTCTGTTTCAGCCCCTCTGTTTATCGCCCTCTGTTTCAGCCCCTCTGTTTAAACCCCTCTGTTTCAGCCCCTCTGTTACTCACCCTCTGTTTCAGCCCCTCTGTTTCAGCCCCTCTGTTTCTCGCCCTCTGTTTCAGCCCCTCTGTTTCAGCCCCTCTGTATCAGCCCCTCTGTTTCAGCCCCTCTGTTTCTCGCCTTCTGTTTCCCGCCCACTGTTTCAAACCCTCTGTTTCAGCCCCTCTGTTTCAGCCCCTCTGTTTCAGCCTCTCTGTTTCAGCCCCTCTGTTTCTCGCCCTCTGTTTCTTGCCCTCTGTTTCTCGCTCTCTGTTTCTCGCCCTCTGTTTCTTGCCCTGTGTTTCAGCCCCTCTGTTTCAGCCCCTTTGGTTCAGCCCCTCTGTTTCACCCCCTCTGTTTCTCGCCCTCTGTTTCAGCCCCTCTGTTTCTCGCCCTCTGTTTCAGCCCCTCTGTTTCAGCCCCTCTGTATCAGCCCCTCTGTTTCAGCCCCTCTGTTTCAGCCCCTCTGTTTCACCCCCTCTGTTTCTCGCCCTCTGTTTCAGCCCCTCTGTTTCTCGCCCTCTGTTTCAGCCCCTCTGTTTCAGCCCCTCTGTATCAGCCCCTCTGTTTCAGCCCCTCTGTATCAGCCCCTCTGTTTCAGCCCCTCTGTTTCAGCCCCTCTGTTTCAGCCCCTCTGTTTCAGCCCCTCTGTTTCTCGCCCTCTGTTTCAGCCCCTCTGTTTCAGCCCCTCTGTTTCAGCCCCTCTGTTTCAGCCCCTCTGTTTCTCGCCCACTGTTTCTCGCCAACTGATTCTCGCTCTCTGTTTCTTGCCCTGTGTTTCAGCCCCTCTGTTTCAGCCCCTCTGGTTCAGCCCCTCTGTTTCTCGCCCTCTGTTTCTCGCCCTCTGTTTCAGCCCCTCTGTTTCTCGCCCTCTGTTTCAGCCCCTCTGTTTCAGCCCCTCTGTATCAGCCCCTCTGTTTCAGCCCCTCTGTTTCAGCCCCTCTGTTTCAGCCCCTCTGTTTCTCGCCCTCTGTTTCTCGCCCTCTGTTTCTCGCCCTCTGTTTCAGCCCCTCTGTTTCAGCCCCTCTGTTTCAGCCCCTCTGTTTCTCGCCCTCTGTTTCAGCCCCTCTGTTTCAGCCCCTCTGTTTCAGCCCCTCTGTTTCAGCCCCTCTGTTTCATCCCCTCTGTTTCAGCCCCTCTGTTTCTCGCCCTCTGTTTCTCGCCAACTGATTCTCGCTCTCTGTTTCTCGCCCTCTGTTTCAGCCCCTCTGTTTCAGCCCCTCTGTTTCAGCCCCTCTGTTTCAGCCCCTCTGTTTCAGCTCCTCTGTTTCTCGCCCTCTGTTTCTCGCCCTCTTTTTCAGCCCCTCTGTTTCTCGCCCTCTGTTTCAGCCCCTCTGTTTCTCGCCCTCTGTTTCACCCCTCTTTTTCAACCCCTCTGTTTCAGCCCCTCTGTTTCTCGCCCTCTGTTTCAGCCCCTCTGTTTCACCCCCTCTGTTTCTCGCCCTCTGTTTCAGCCCCTCTGTTTCAGCTCCTCTGTATCAGCCCCTCTGTTTCAGCCCCTTTGTTTCTCGCCCTCTGTTTCTCGCCCACTGTTTCAAACCCTCTGTTTCAGCCCCTCTGTTTCAGCCCCTCTGTTTCAGCCCCTCTGTTTCTCGCCCTCTGTTTCTAGCCCTCTGTTTCTCGCTCTCTGTTTCTCGCCCTCTGTTTCTCGCCCTGTGTTTCAGCCCCTCTGTTTCAGCCCCTCTGGTTCAGCCCCTCTGTTTCACCCCCTCTGTTTCTCGCCCTCTGTTTCAGCCCCTCTGTTTCTCGCCCTCTGTTTCAGCCCCTCTGTTTCAGCCCCTCTGTATCAGCCCCTCTGTTTCAGCCGCTCTGTTTCAGCCCCTCTGTTTCAGCCCCTCTGTTTCTCGCCCTCTGTTTCTCGCCCTCTGTTTCTCGCCCTCTGTTTCAGCCCCTCTGTTTCAGCCCCTCTGTTTCAGCCCCTCTGTTTCAGCCCCTCTGTTTCTCGCCCTCTGTTTCAGCCCCTCTGTTTCAGCCCCTCTGTTTCAGCCCCTCTGTTTCAGCCCCATTGTTTCAGCCCCTCTGTTGCTCCCCCTCTGTTTCTCGCCATCTGTTTCTCGCCCTCTGTTTCTCGCCCTCTGTTTCTCGCCCTCTGTTTCAGCCCCTCTGTTTCTCGCCCTCTGTTTCTCGCCCTCTGTTTCTCGCTCTCTGTTTCTCGCCCTCTGTTTCAGCCCCTCTGTTTCAGCCCATCTGTTTCAGCCACTCTGTTTCTCGCCCCCTGTTTCAGCCGCTCTGTTTCAGCCCCTCTGTTTCAGCTCCTCTGTTTCAGCCCCTCTGTTTCAGCTCCTCTGTTTCTCGCCCTCTGTTTCTCGCCCACTGTTTCAGCCCCTCTGTTTCTCGCCCTCTGTTTCAGCCCCTCTGTTTCTCGCCCTCTGTTTCAGCCCCTCTGTTTCAGCCCCTCTGTTTCAGCCCCTCTGTTTCTCGCCCTCTGATTCAGCCCCTCTGTTTCAGTCCCTCTGTTTCTCGCCCTCTGTTTCAGCCCCTCTGTTTCAGCCCCTCTGTATCAGCCCCTCTGTTTCAGCCCCTCTGTTTCTCGACCTCTGTTTCTCGCCCTCTGTTTCAGACCCTCTGTTTCAGCCCCTCTGTTTCAGCCCCTCTGTTTCAGCCCCTCTGTTTCTCGCCCTCTGTTTCTCGCCCTCTGTTTCTCGCTCTCTGTTTCTCGCCCTCTGTTTCTCCCCTCTGTTTCTGCCCTCTGTTTCAGCCCCTCTGTTTCAGCCCCTCTGTTTTTAGCCCCTCTGTTCATCGCCCTCTGTTTCAGCCCGTCACTTTCAGCCCCTCTGTTTCAGCCCCTCTGTTTCTCGCCCTCTGTTTCAGCCCCTCTGTTTCAGCCCCTCTGTATCAGCCCCTCTGTTTCACCCCCTCTGTTTCTCGCCCTCTGTTTCTCGCCCTCTGTTTCAGCCCCTCTGTTTCAGCCCGTCTCATTCAGCCCCTCTGTTTCAGCCCCTCTGTTTCTCGCCCTCTGTTTCTCGCCCTCTGTTTCTCGCCCTCTGTTTCTCGCCCTCTGTTTCAGCCCCTCTGTTTCAGCCCCTCTGTTTCAGCCCCTCTGTTTCTCGCCCTCTGTTTCTCGCCCACTGTTCCTCGCCCTCTGTTTCAGCCCCTCTGTTTCAGCCCCTCTGTTTCAGCCCCTCTGTTTCAGCCCCTCTGTTTCTCGCCCTCTGTTTCTCGCCCTCTGTTTCAGCCCCTCTGTTTCAGCCCCTCTGTTTCTCGCCCTCTGTTTATCGCCCTCTGTTTCTCGACCTCTGTTTCAGCCCCTCAGTATAAGCCCCTCTGTTTCAGCCCCTCTGTTTCTCGCCCTCTGTTTCAGCCCCTCTGTTTCAGCCCCTCTGTTTCAGCCCCTCTGTTTCACCCCCTCTGATTCTCGCCCTCTGTTTCTCGCCCTCTGTTTCAGCCCCTCTGTTTCAGCCCGTCTCATTCAGCCCCTCTGTTTCAGCCCCTCTGTTTCTCGCCCTCTGTTTCTCGCCCTCTGTTTCTCGCCCTCTGTTTCTCGCCCTCTGTTTCAGCCCCTCTGTTTCAGCCCCTCTGTTTCAGCCCCTCTGTTTCTCGCCCTCTGTTTCTCGCCCACTGTTCCTCGCCCTCTGTTTCAGCCCCTCTGTTTCAGCCCCTCTGTTTCAGCCCCTCTGGTTCTCGCCCTCTGTTTCTCGCCCTCTGTTTCAGCCCCTCTGTTTCAGCCCCTCTGTTTCTCGCCCTCTGTTTATCGCCCTCTGTTTCTCGACCTCTGTTTCAGCCCCTCAGTATCAGCCCCTCTGTTTCAGCCCCTCTGTTTCTCGCCCTCTGTTTCAGCCCCTCTGTTTCAGCCCCTCTGTTTCAGCCCCTCTGTTTCAGCTCCTCTGTTTCTCGCCCTCTGTTTCTCGCCCTCTTTTTCAGCCCCTCTGTTTCTCGCCCTCTGTTTCAGCCCCTCTGTTTATCGCCCTCTGTTTCAGCCCCTCTGTTTAAACCCCTCTGTTTCAGACCCTCTGTTTCTCGCCCTCTGTTTCAGCCCCTCTGTTTCAGCCCCTCTGTTTCTCGCCCTCTGTTTCAGCCCCTCTGTTTCAGCCCCTCTGTATCAGCCCCTCTGTTTCAGCCCCTCTGTTTCTCGCCTTCTGTTTCTCGCCCACTGTTTCAAACCCTCTGTTTCAGCCCCTCTGTTTCAGCCCCTCTGTTTCAGCCTCTCTGTTTCAGCCCCTCTGTTTCTCGCCCTCTGTTTCTAGCCCTCTGTTTCTCGCTCTCTGTTTCTCGCCCTCTGTTTCTGGCCCTGTGTTTCAGCCCCTCTGTTTCATCCCCTCTGTTTCTCGCCCTCTGTTTCAGCCCCTCTGTTTCAGCCCCACTGTTTCAGCCCCTCTGTTTCAGCCCCTCTGTTTCAGCCCCTCTGTTTCTCGCCCTCTGTTTCTCGCCAACTGATTCTCGCTCTCTGTTTCTCGCCCTCTGTTTCAGCCCCTCTGTTTCATCCCCTCTGTTTCAGCCCCTCTGTTTCAGCGTCTCTGTTTCTCGCCCTCTGTTTCAGCCCCTAAGTTTCAGCCCCTCTGTTTCTCGCTCTCTGTTTCTCGCCCTCTGTTTCTCGCCCTCTGTTTCTCGCCCTCTGTTTCTCGCCCTCTGTTTCAGCCCCTCTGTTTCAGCCCCTCTGTTTCTCGCCCTCTGTTTATCGCCCTCTGTTTCTCGACCTCTGTTTCAGCCCCTCAGTATCAGCCCATCTGTTTCAGCCCCTCTGTTTCTCGCCCTCTGTTTTAGCCCCTCTGTTTCAGCCCCTCTGTTTCAGCCCCTCTGTTTCAGCTCCTCTGTTTCTCGCCCTCTGTTTCTCGCCCTCTTTTTCAGCCCCTCTGTTTCTCGCCCTCTGTTTCAGCCCCTCTGTTTATCGCCCTCTGTTTCAGCCCCTCTGTTTAAACCCCTCTGTTTCAGCCCCTCTGTTTCTCGCCCTCTGTTTCAGCCCCTCTGTTTCAGCCCCTCTGTTTCTCGCCCTCTGTTTCAGCCCCTCTGTTTCAGCCCCTCTGTATCAGCCCCTCTGTTTCAGCCCCTCTGTTTCTCGCCTTCTGTTTCCCGCCCACTGTTTCAAACCCTCTGTTTCAGCCCCTCTGTTTCAGCCTCTCTGTTTCAGCCCCTCTGTTTCTCGCCCTCTGTTTCTAGCCCTCTGTTTCTCGCTCTCTGTTTCTCGCCCTCTGTTTCTTGCCCTGTGTTTCAGCCCCTCTGTTTCAGCCCCTTTGGTTCAGCCCCTCTGTTTCACCCCCTCTGTTTCTCGCCCTCTGTTTCAGCCCCTCTGTTTCTCGCCCTCTGTTTCAGCCCCTCTGTTTCAGCCCCTCTGTATCAGCCCCTCTGTTTCAGCCCCTCTGTTTCAGCCCCTCTGTTTCAGCCCCTCTGTTTCTCGCCCTCTGTTTCTCGCCCTCTGTTTCTCGCCCTCTGTTTCAGCCCCTCTGTTTCAGCCCCTCTGTTTCAGCCCCTCTGTTTCAGCCCCTCTGTTTCTCGCCCTCTGTTTCAGCCCCTCTGTTTCAGCCCCTCTGTTTCAGCCCCTCTGTTTCAGCCCCTCTGTTTCTCGCCCACTGTTTCTCGCCAACTGATTCTCGCTCTCTGTTTCTTGCCCTGTGTTTCAGCCCCTCTGTTTCAGCCCCTCTGGTTCAGCCCCTCTGTTTCACCCCCTCTGTTTCTCGCCCTCTGTTTCAGCCCCTCTGTTTCTCGCCCTCTGTTTCAGCCCCTCTGTTTCAGCCCCTCTGTATCAGCCCCTCTGTTTCAGCCCCTCTGTTTCAGCCCCTCTGTTTCAGCCCCTCTGTTTCTCGCCCTCTGTTTCTCGCCCTCTGTTTCTCGCCCTCTGTTTCAGCCCCTCTGTCTCAGCCCCTCTGTTTCAGCCCCTCTGTTTCAGCCCCTCTGTTTCTCGCCCTCTGTTTCAGCCCCTCTGTTTCAGCCCCTCTGTTTCAGCCCCTCTGTTTCAGCCCCTCTGTTTCAGCCCCTCTGTTTCTCGCCCTCTGTTTCTCGCCAACTGATTCTCGCTCTCTGTTTCTCGCCCTCTGTTTCAGCCCCTCTGTTTCACCCCCTCTGTTTCAGCCCCTCTGTTTCAGCCCCTCTGTTTCAGCTCCTCTGTTTCTCGCCCTCTGTTTCTCGCCCTCTTTTTCAGCCCCTCTGTTTCTCGCCCTCTGTTTCAGCCCCTCTGTTTCTCGCCCTCTGTTTCACCCCTCTGTTTCAACCCCTCTGTTTCAGCCCCTCTGTTTCTCGCCCTCTGTTTCAGCCCCTCTGTTTCACCCCCTCTGTTTCTCGCCCTCTGTTTCAGCCCCTCTGTTTCAGCCCCTCTGTATCAGCCCCTCTGTTTCAGCCCCTTTGTTTCTCGCCCTCTGTTTCTCGCCCACTGTTTCAAACCCTCTGTTTCAGCCCCTCTGTTTCAGCCCCTCTGTTTCAGCCCCTCTGTTTCTCGCCCTCTGTTTCTAGCCCTCTGTTTCTCGCTCTCTGTTTCTCGCCCTCTGTTTCTCGCCCTGTGTTTCAGCCCCTCTGTTTCAGCCCCTCTGGTTCAGCCCCTCTGTTTCACCCCCTCTGTTTCTCGCCCTCTGTTTCAGCCCCTCTGTTTCTCGCCCTCTGTTTCAGCCCCTCTGTTTCAGCCCCTCTGTATCAGCCCCTCTGTTTCAGCCGCTCTGTTTCAGCCCCTCTGTTTCAGCCCCTCTGTTTCTCGCCCTCTGTTTCTCGCCCTCTGTTTCTCGCCCTCTGTTTCAGCCCCTCTGTTTCAGCCCCTCTGTTTCAGCCCCTCTGTTTCAGCCCCTCTGTTTCTCGCCCTCTGTTTCAGCCCCTCTGTTTCAGCCCCTCTGTTTCAGCCCCTCTGTTTCAGCCCCATTGTTTCAGCCCCTCTGTTTCTCTCCCTCTGTTTCTCGCCATCTGTTTCTCGCCCTCTGTTTCTCGCCCTCTGTTTCTCGCCCTCTGTTTCAGCCCCTCTGTTTCTCGCCCTCTGTTTCTCGCCCTCTGTTTCTCGCTCTCTGTTTCTCGCCCTCTGTTTCAGCCCCTCTGTTTCAGCCCATCTGTTTCAGCCACTCTGTTTCTCGCCCCCTGTTTCAGCCGCTCTGTTTCAGCCCCTCTGTTTCAGTCCCTCTGTTTCAGCCCCTCTGTTTCAGCTCCTCTGTTTCTCGCCCTCTGTTTCTCGCCCACTGTTTCAGCCCCTCTGTTTCTCGCCCTCTGTTTCAGCCCCTCTGTTTCTCGCCCTCTGTTTCAGCCCCTCTGTTTCAGCCCCTCTGTTTCAGCCCCTCAGTTTCTCGCCCTCTGTTTCAGCCCCTCTGTTTCAGTCCCTCTGTTTCTCGCCCTCTGTTTCAGCCCCTCTGTTTCAGCCCCTCTGTATCAGCCCCTCTGTTTCAGCCCCTCTGTTTCTCGCCCTCTGTTTCTCGCCCTCTGTTTCAGCACCTCTGTTTCAGCCTCTCTGTTTCAGCCCCTCTGTTTCAGCCCCTCTGTTTCTCGCCCTCTGTTTGTCGCCCTCTGTTTCTCGCTCTCTGTTTCTCGCCCTCTGTTTCTCGCCTCTGTTTCAGCCCCTCTGTTTCAGCCCCTCTGTATCAGCCCCTCTGTTTTTAGCCCCTCTGTTCATCGCCCTCTGTTTCAGCCCGTCACTTTCAGCCCCTCTGTTTCAGCCCCTCTGTTTCTCGCCCTCTGTTTCAGCCCCTCTGTTTCAGCCCCTCTGTATCAGCCCCTCTGTTTCAAACCCTCTGTTTCTCGCCCTCTGTTTCTCGCCCTCTGTTTCAGCCCCTCTGTTTCAGCCCGTCTCTTTCAGCCCCTCTGTTTCAGCCCCTCTGTTTCTCGCCCTCTGTTTCTCGCCCTCTGTTTCTCGCCCTCTGTTTCTCGCCCTCTGTTTCAGCCCCTCTGTTTAAGCCCCTCTGTTTCAGCCCCTCTGTTTCTCGCCCTATGTTTCTCGCCCACTGTTCCTCGCCCTCTGTTTCAGCCCCTCTGTTTCAGCCCCTCTGTTTCAGCCCCTCTGTTTCAGCCCCTCTGTTTCTCGCCCTCTGTTTCAGCCCCTCTGTTTCAGCCCCTCTGTTTCAGCCCCTGTGTTTCTCGCCCTCTGTTTCAGCCCCTCTGTTTCATCCCCTCTGTTTCAGCCCCTCTGTTTCAGCGTCTCTGTTTCTCGCCCTCTGTTTCAGCCCCTAAGTTTCAGCCCCTGTGTTTCTCGCTCTCTGTTTCTCGCCCTCTGTTTCTCGCCCTCTGTTTCTCGCCCTCTGTTTCTCGCCCTCTGTTTCAGCCCCTCTGTTTCAGCCCCTCTGTTTCTCGCCCTCTGTTTATCGCCCTCTGTTTCTCGACCTCTGTTTCAGCCCCTCTGTATCAGCCCATCTGTTTCAGCCCCTCTTTTTCTCGCCCTCTGTTTCAGCCCCTCTGTTTCAGCCCCTCTGTTTCAGCCCCTCTGTTTCAGCTCCTCTGTTTCTCGCCCTCTGTTTCTCGCCCTCTTTTTCAGCCCCTCTGTTTCTCGCCCTCTGTTTCAGCCCCTCTGTTTATCGCCCTCTGTTTCAGCCCCTCTGTTTAAACCCCTCTGTTTCAGCCCCTCTGTTTCTCGCCCTCTGTTTCAGCCCCTCTGTTTCAGCCCCTCTGTTTCTCGCCCTCTGTTTCAGCACCTCTGTTTCAGCCCCTCTGTATCAGCCCCTCTGTTTCAGCCCCTCTGTTTCTCGCCCTCTGTTTCTCGCCCACTGTTTCAAACCCTCTGTTTCAGCCCCTCTGTTTCAGCCCCTCTGTTTCAGCCTCTCTGTTTCAGCCCCTCTGTTTCTCGCCCTCTGTTTCTAGCCCTCTGTTTCTCGCTCTCTGTTTCTCGCCCTCTGTTTCTCGCCCTCTGTTTCAGCCCCTCTGTTTCAGCCCCTCTGTTTCTCGCCCTCTGTTTATCGCCCTCTGTTTCTCGACCTCTGTTTCAGCCCCTCAGTATCAGCCCATCTGTTTCAGCCCCTCTGTTTCTCGCCCTCTGTTTTAGCCCCTCTGTTTCAGCCCCTCTGTTTCAGCCCCTCTGTTTCAGCTCCTCTGTTTCTCGCCCTCTGTTTCTCGCCCTCTTTTTCAGCCCCTCTGTTTCTCGCCCTCTGTTTCAGCCCCTCTGTTTATCGCCCTCTGTTTCAGCCCCTCTGTTTAAACCCCTCTGTTTCAGCCCCTCTGTTTCTCGCCCTCTGTTTCAGCCCCTCTGTTTCAGCCCCTCTGTTTCTCGCCCTCTGTTTCAGCCCCTCTGTTTCAGCCCCTCTGTATCAGCCCCTCTGTTTCAGCCCCTCTGTTTCTCGCCTTCTGTTTCCCGCCCACTGTTTCAAACCCTCTGTTTCAGCCCCTCTGTTTCAGCCTCTCTGTTTCAGCCCCTCTGTTTCTCGCCCTCTGTTTCTAGCCCTCTGTTTCTCGCTCTCTGTTTCTCGCCCTCTGTTTCTTGCCCTGTGTTTCAGCCCCTCTGTTTCAGCCCCTTTGGTTCAGCCCCTCTGTTTCACCCCCTCTGTTTCTCGCCCTCTGTTTCAGCCCCTCTGTTTCTCGCCTTCTGTTTCAGCCCCTCTGTTTCAGCCCCTCTGTATCAGCCCCTCTGTTTCAACCCCTCTGTTTCAGCCCCTCTGTTTCAGCCCCTCTGTTTCTCGCCCTCTGTTTCTCGCCCTCTGTTTCTCGCCCTCTGTTTCAGCCCATCTGTTTCAGCCCCTCTGTTTCAGCCCCTCTGTTTCAGCCCCTCTGTTTCTCGCCCTCTGTTTCAGCCCCTCTGTTTCAGCCCCTCTGTTTCAGCCCCTCTGTTTCAGCCCCTCTGTTTCTCGCCTACTGTTTCTCGCCAACTGATTCTCGCTCTCTGTTTCTTGCCCTGTGTTTCAGCCCCTCTGTTTCAGCCCCTCTGGTTCAGCCCCTCTGTTTCACCCCCTCTGTTTCTCGCCCTCTGTTTCAGCCCCTCTGTTTCTCGCCCTCTGTTTCAGCCCCTCTGTTTCAGCCCCTCTGTATCAGCCCCTCTGTTTCAGCCCCTCTGTTTCAGCCCCTCTGTTTCAGCCCCTCTGTTTCTCGCCCTCTGTTTCTCGCCCTCTGTTTCTCGCCCTCTGTTTCAGCCCCTCTGTCTCAGCCCCTCTGTTTCAGCCCCTCTGTTTCAGCCCCTCTGTTTCTCGCCCTCTGTTTCAGCCCCTCTGTTTCAGCCCCTCTGTTTCAGCCCCTCTGTTTCAGCCCCTCTGTTTCTCGCCCTCTGTTTCTCGCCAACTGATTCTCGCTCTCTGTTTCTCGCCCTCTGTTTCAGCCCCTCTGTTTCACCCCCTCTGTTTCAGCCCCTCTGTTTCAGCCCCTCTGTTTCAGCTCCTCTGTTTCTCGCCCTCTGTTTCTCGCCCTCTTTTTCAGCCCCTCTGTTTCTCGCCCTCTGTTTCAGCCCCTCTGTTTCTCGCCCTCTGTTTCACCCCTCTGTTTCAACCCCTCTGTTTCAGCCCCTCTGTTTCTCGCCCTCTGTTTCAGCCCCTCTGTTTCACCCCCTCTGTTTCTCGCCCTCTGTTTCAGCCCCTCTGTTTCAGCCCCTCTGTATCAGCCCCTCTGTTTCAGCCCCTTTGTTTCTCGCCCTCTGTTTCTCGCCCACTGTTTCAAACCCTCTGTTTCAGCCCCTCTGTTTCAGCCCCTCTGTTTCAGCCCCTCTGTTTCTCGCCCTCTGTTTCTAGCCCTCTGTTTCTCGCTCTCTGTTTCTCGCCCTCTGTTTCTCGCCCTGTGTTTCAGCCCCTCTGTTTCAGCCCCTCTGGTTCAGCCCCTCTGTTTCAGCCCCTCTGTTTCAGCCCCCTGTTTCAGCCCCTCTGTTTCTCGCCCTCTGTTTCAGCCCCTCTGTTTCAGCCTCTCTGTTTCAGCCCCTCTGTTTAAGCCCCTCTGTTTCAGCCCCTCTGTTTCTCGCCCTCTGTTTCTCGCCCTCTGTTTCTCGCTCTCTGTTTCTCGCCCTCTGTTTCAGCCCCTCTGTTTCAGCCCATCTGTTTCAGCCACTCTGTTTCTCGCCCCCTGTTTCAGCCGCTCTGTTTCAGCCCCTCTGTTTCAGTCCCTCTGTTTCAGCCCCTCTGTTTCAGCTCCTCTGTTTCTCGCCCTCTGTTTCTCGCCCACTGTTTCAGCCCCTCTGTTTCTCGCCCTCTGTTTCAGCCCCTCTGTTTCTCGCCCTCTGTTTCAGCCCCTCTGTATCAGCCCCTCTGTTTCAGCCCCTTTGTTTCTCGCCCTCTGTTTCTCGCCCACTGTTTCAGCCCCTCTGTTTCAGCCCCTCTGTTTCAGCCCCTCTGTTTCTCGCCCTCTGTTTCTCGCCAACTGATTCTCGCTCTCTGTTTCTCGCCCTCTGTTTCAGCCCCTCTGTTTCACCCCCTCTGTTTCAGCCCCTCTGTTTCAGCCCCTCTGTTTCAGCTCCTCTGTTTCTCGCCCTCTGTTTCTCGCCCTCTTTTTCAGCCCCTCTGTTTCTCGCCCTCTGTTTCAGCCCCTCTGTTTCTCGCCCTCTGTTTCACCCCTCTGTTTCAACCCCTCTGTTTCAGCCCCTCTGTTTCTCGCCCTCTGTTTCAGCCCCTCTGTTTCACCCCCTCTGTTTCTCGCCCTCTGTTTCAGCCCCTCTGTTTCAGCCCCTCTGTATCAGCCCCTCTGTTTCAGCCCCTTTGTTTCTCGCCCTCTGTTTCTCGCCCACTGTTTCAAACCCTCTGTTTCAGCCCCTCTGTTTCAGCCCCTCTGTTTCAGCCCCTCTGTTTCTCGCCCTCTGTTTCTAGCCCTCTGTTTCTCGCTCTCTGTTTCTCGCCCTCTGTTTCTCGCCCTGTGTTTCAGCCCCTCTGTTTCAGCCCCTCTGGTTCAGCCCCTCTGTTTCAGCCCCTCTGTTTCAGCCCCCTGTTTCAGCCCCTCTGTTTCTCGCCCTCTGTTTCAGCCCCTCTGTTTCAGCCTCTCTGTTTCAGCCCCTCTGTTTAAGCCCCTCTGTTTCAGCCCCTCTGTTTCTCGCCCTCTGTTTCTCGCCCTCTGTTTCTCGCTCTCTGTTTCTCGCCCTCTGTTTCAGCCCCTCTGTTTCAGCCCATCTGTTTCAGCCACTCTGTTTCTCGCCCCCTGTTTCAGCCGCTCTGTTTCAGCCCCTCTGTTTCAGTCCCTCTGTTTCAGCCCCTCTGTTTCAGCTCCTCTGTTTCTCGCCCTCTGTTTCTCGCCCACTGTTTCAGCCCCTCTGTTTCTCGCCCTCTGTTTCAGCCCCTCTGTTTCAGCCCCTCTGTTTCAGCCCCTCTGTTTCAGCCCCTCTGTTTCTCGCCCTCTGTTTCAGCCCCTCTGTTTCTCGCCCTCTGTTTCAGCCCCTCTGTTTCAGCCCCTCTGTTTCAGCCCCTCAGTTTCTCGCCCTCTGTTTCAGCCCCTCTGTTTCAGTCCCTCTGTTTCTCGCCCTCTGTTTCAGCCCCTCTGTTTCAGCCCCTCTGTATCAGCCCCTCTGTTTCAGCCCCTCTGTTTCTCGCCCTCTGTTTCTCGCCCTCTGTTTCAGCACCTCTGTTTCAGCCTCTCTGTTTCAGCCCCTCTGTTTCAGCCCCTCTGTTTCTCGCCCTCTGTTTGTCGCCCTCTGTTTCTCGCTCTCTGTTTCTCGCCCTCTGTTTCTCGCCTCTGTTTCAGCCCCTCTGTTTCAGCCCCTCTGTATCAGCCCCTCTGTTTTTAGCCCCTCTGTTCATCGCCCTCTGTTTCAGCCCGTCACTTTCAGCCCCTCTGTTTCAGCCCCTCTGTTTCTCGCCCTCTGTTTCAGCCCCTCTGTTTCAGCCCCTCTGTATCAGCCCCTCTGTTTCAAACCCTCTGTTTCTCGCCCTCTGTTTCTCGCCCTCTGTTTCAGCCCCTCTGTTTCAGCCCGTCTCTTTCAGCCCCTCTGTTTCAGCCCCTCTGTTTCTCGCCCTCTGTTTCTCGCCCTCTGTTTCTCGCCCTCTGTTTCTCGCCCTCTGTTTCAGCCCCTCTGTTTAAGCCCCTCTGTTTCAGCCCCTCTGTTTCTCGCCCTATGTTTCTCGCCCACTGTTCCTCGCCCTCTGTTTCAGCCCCTCTGTTTCAGCCCCTCTGTTTCAGCCCCTCTGTTTCAGCCCCTCTGTTTCTCGCCCTCTGTTTCAGCCCCTCTGTTTCAGCCCCTCTGTTTCAGCCCCTGTGTTTCTCGCCCTCTGTTTCAGCCCCTCTGTTTCATCCCCTCTGTTTCAGCCCCTCTGTTTCAGCGTCTCTGTTTCTCGCCCTCTGTTTCAGCCCCTAAGTTTCAGCCCCTGTGTTTCTCGCTCTCTGTTTCTCGCCCTCTGTTTCTCGCCCTCTGTTTCTCGCCCTCTGTTTCTCGCCCTCTGTTTCAGCCCCTCTGTTTCAGCCCCTCTGTTTCTCGCCCTCTGTTTATCGCCCTCTGTTTCTCGACCTCTGTTTCAGCCCCTCTGTATCAGCCCATCTGTTTCAGCCCCTCTTTTTCTCGCCCTCTGTTTCAGCCCCTCTGTTTCAGCCCCTCTGTTTCAGCCCCTCTGTTTCAGCTCCTCTGTTTCTCGCCCTCTGTTTCTCGCCCTCTTTTTCAGCCCCTCTGTTTCTCGCCCTCTGTTTCAGCCCCTCTGTTTATCGCCCTCTGTTTCAGCCCCTCTGTTTAAACCCCTCTGTTTCAGCCCCTCTGTTTCTCGCCCTCTGTTTCAGCCCCTCTGTTTCAGCCCCTCTGTTTCTCGCCCTCTGTTTCAGCACCTCTGTTTCAGCCCCTCTGTATCAGCCCCTCTGTTTCAGCCCCTCTGTTTCTCGCCCTCTGTTTCTCGCCCACTGTTTCAAACCCTCTGTTTCAGCCCCTCTGTTTCAGCCCCTCTGTTTCAGCCTCTCTGTTTCAGCCCCTCTGTTTCTCGCCCTCTGTTTCTAGCCCTCTGTTTCTCGCTCTCTGTTTCTCGCCCTCTGTTTCTCGCCCTCTGTTTCAGCCCCTCTGTTTCAGCCCCTCTGTTTCTCGCCCTCTGTTTATCGCCCTCTGTTTCTCGACCTCTGTTTCAGCCCCTCAGTATCAGCCCATCTGTTTCAGCCCCTCTGTTTCTCGCCCTCTGTTTTAGCCCCTCTGTTTCAGCCCCTCTGTTTCAGCCCCTCTGTTTCAGCTCCTCTGTTTCTCGCCCTCTGTTTCTCGCCCTCTTTTTCAGCCCCTCTGTTTCTCGCCCTCTGTTTCAGCCCCTCTGTTTATCGCCCTCTGTTTCAGCCCCTCTGTTTAAACCCCTCTGTTTCAGCCCCTCTGTTTCTCGCCCTCTGTTTCAGCCCCTCTGTTTCAGCCCCTCTGTTTCTCGCCCTCTGTTTCAGCCCCTCTGTTTCAGCCCCTCTGTATCAGCCCCTCTGTTTCAGCCCCTCTGTTTCTCGCCTTCTGTTTCCCGCCCACTGTTTCAAACCCTCTGTTTCAGCCCCTCTGTTTCAGCCTCTCTGTTTCAGCCCCTCTGTTTCTCGCCCTCTGTTTCTAGCCCTCTGTTTCTCGCTCTCTGTTTCTCGCCCTCTGTTTCTTGCCCTGTGTTTCAGCCCCTCTGTTTCAGCCCCTTTGGTTCAGCCCCTCTGTTTCACCCCCTCTGTTTCTCGCCCTCTGTTTCAGCCCCTCTGTTTCTCGCCTTCTGTTTCAGCCCCTCTGTTTCAGCCCCTCTGTATCAGCCCCTCTGTTTCAACCCCTCTGTTTCAGCCCCTCTGTTTCAGCCCCTCTGTTTCTCGCCCTCTGTTTCTCGCCCTCTGTTTCTCGCCCTCTGTTTCAGCCCATCTGTTTCAGCCCCTCTGTTTCAGCCCCTCTGTTTCAGCCCCTCTGTTTCTCGCCCTCTGTTTCAGCCCCTCTGTTTCAGCCCCTCTGTTTCAGCCCCTCTGTTTCAGCCCCTCTGTTTCTCGCCTACTGTTTCTCGCCAACTGATTCTCGCTCTCTGTTTCTTGCCCTGTGTTTCAGCCCCTCTGTTTCAGCCCCTCTGGTTCAGCCCCTCTGTTTCACCCCCTCTGTTTCTCGCCCTCTGTTTCAGCCCCTCTGTTTCTCGCCCTCTGTTTCAGCCCCTCTGTTTCAGCCCCTCTGTATCAGCCCCTCTGTTTCAGCCCCTCTGTTTCAGCCCCTCTGTTTCAGCCCCTCTGTTTCTCGCCCTCTGTTTCTCGCCCTCTGTTTCTCGCCCTCTGTTTCAGCCCCTCTGTCTCAGCCCCTCTGTTTCAGCCCCTCTGTTTCAGCCCCTCTGTTTCTCGCCCTCTGTTTCAGCCCCTCTGTTTCAGCCCCTCTGTTTCAGCCCCTCTGTTTCAGCCCCTCTGTTTCTCGCCCTCTGTTTCTCGCCAACTGATTCTCGCTCTCTGTTTCTCGCCCTCTGTTTCAGCCCCTCTGTTTCACCCCCTCTGTTTCAGCCCCTCTGTTTCAGCCCCTCTGTTTCAGCTCCTCTGTTTCTCGCCCTCTGTTTCTCGCCCTCTTTTTCAGCCCCTCTGTTTCTCGCCCTCTGTTTCAGCCCCTCTGTTTCTCGCCCTCTGTTTCACCCCTCTGTTTCAACCCCTCTGTTTCAGCCCCTCTGTTTCTCGCCCTCTGTTTCAGCCCCTCTGTTTCACCCCCTCTGTTTCTCGCCCTCTGTTTCAGCCCCTCTGTTTCAGCCCCTCTGTATCAGCCCCTCTGTTTCAGCCCCTTTGTTTCTCGCCCTCTGTTTCTCGCCCACTGTTTCAAACCCTCTGTTTCAGCCCCTCTGTTTCAGCCCCTCTGTTTCAGCCCCTCTGTTTCTCGCCCTCTGTTTCTAGCCCTCTGTTTCTCGCTCTCTGTTTCTCGCCCTCTGTTTCTCGCCCTGTGTTTCAGCCCCTCTGTTTCAGCCCCTCTGGTTCAGCCCCTCTGTTTCAGCCCCTCTGTTTCAGCCCCCTGTTTCAGCCCCTCTGTTTCTCGCCCTCTGTTTCAGCCCCTCTGTTTCAGCCTCTCTGTTTCAGCCCCTCTGTTTAAGCCCCTCTGTTTCAGCCCCTCTGTTTCTCGCCCTCTGTTTCTCGCCCTCTGTTTCTCGCTCTCTGTTTCTCGCCCTCTGTTTCAGCCCCTCTGTTTCAGCCCATCTGTTTCAGCCACTCTGTTTCTCGCCCCCTGTTTCAGCCGCTCTGTTTCAGCCCCTCTGTTTCAGTCCCTCTGTTTCAGCCCCTCTGTTTCAGCTCCTCTGTTTCTCGCCCTCTGTTTCTCGCCCACTGTTTCAGCCCCTCTGTTTCTCGCCCTCTGTTTCAGCCCCTCTGTTTCTCGCCCTCTGTTTCAGCCCCTCTGTATCAGCCCCTCTGTTTCAGCCCCTTTGTTTCTCGCCCTCTGTTTCTCGCCCACTGTTTCAGCCCCTCTGTTTCAGCCCCTCTGTTTCAGCCCCTCTGTTTCTCGCCCTCTGTTTCTCGCCAACTGATTCTCGCTCTCTGTTTCTCGCCCTCTGTTTCAGCCCCTCTGTTTCACCCCCTCTGTTTCAGCCCCTCTGTTTCAGCCCCTCTGTTTCAGCTCCTCTGTTTCTCGCCCTCTGTTTCTCGCCCTCTTTTTCAGCCCCTCTGTTTCTCGCCCTCTGTTTCAGCCCCTCTGTTTCTCGCCCTCTGTTTCACCCCTCTGTTTCAACCCCTCTGTTTCAGCCCCTCTGTTTCTCGCCCTCTGTTTCAGCCCCTCTGTTTCACCCCCTCTGTTTCTCGCCCTCTGTTTCAGCCCCTCTGTTTCAGCCCCTCTGTATCAGCCCCTCTGTTTCAGCCCCTTTGTTTCTCGCCCTCTGTTTCTCGCCCACTGTTTCAAACCCTCTGTTTCAGCCCCTCTGTTTCAGCCCCTCTGTTTCAGCCCCTCTGTTTCTCGCCCTCTGTTTCTAGCCCTCTGTTTCTCGCTCTCTGTTTCTCGCCCTCTGTTTCTCGCCCTGTGTTTCAGCCCCTCTGTTTCAGCCCCTCTGGTTCAGCCCCTCTGTTTCAGCCCCTCTGTTTCAGCCCCCTGTTTCAGCCCCTCTGTTTCTCGCCCTCTGTTTCAGCCCCTCTGTTTCAGCCTCTCTGTTTCAGCCCCTCTGTTTAAGCCCCTCTGTTTCAGCCCCTCTGTTTCTCGCCCTCTGTTTCTCGCCCTCTGTTTCTCGCTCTCTGTTTCTCGCCCTCTGTTTCAGCCCCTCTGTTTCAGCCCATCTGTTTCAGCCACTCTGTTTCTCGCCCCCTGTTTCAGCCGCTCTGTTTCAGCCCCTCTGTTTCAGTCCCTCTGTTTCAGCCCCTCTGTTTCAGCTCCTCTGTTTCTCGCCCTCTGTTTCTCGCCCACTGTTTCAGCCCCTCTGTTTCTCGCCCTCTGTTTCAGCCCCTCTGTTTCTCGCCCTCTGTTTCAGCCCCTCTGTTTCAGCCCCTCTGTTTCAGCCCCTCAGTTTCTCGCCCTCTGTTTCAGCCCCTCTGTTTCAGTCCCTCTGTTTCTCGCCCTCTGTTTCAGCCCCTCTGTTTCAGCCCCTCTGTATCAGCCCCTCTGTTTCAGCCCCTCTGTTTCTCGCCCTCTGTTTCTCGCCCTCTGTTTCAGCCCCTCTGTTTCAGCCCCTCTGTTTCAGCCCCTCTGTTTCAGCCCCTCTGTTTCTCGCCCTCTGTTTCTCGCCCTCTGTTTCTCGCTCTCTGTTTCTCGCCCTCTGTTTCTCGCCTCTGTTTCAGCCCCTCTGTTTCAGCCCCTCTGTTTCAGCCCCTCTGTTTTTAGCCCCTCTGTTCATCGCCCTCTGTTTCAGCCCGTCACTTTCAGCCCCTCTGTTTCAGCCCCTCTGTTTCTCGCCCTCTGTTTCAGCCCCTCTGTTTCAGCCCCTCTGTATCAGCCCCTCTGTTTCAAACCCTCTGTTTCTCGCCCTCTGTTTCTCGCCCTCTGTTTCAGCCCCTCTGTTTCAGCCCGTCTCTTTCAGCCCCTCTGTTTCAGCCCCTCTGTTTCTCGCCCTCTGTTTCTCGCCCTCTGTTTCTCGCCCTCTGTTTCTCGCCCTCTGTTTCAGCCCCTCTGTTTCAGCCCCTCTGTTTCAGCCCCTCTGTTTCTCGCCCTATGTTTCTCGCCCACTGTTCCTCGCCCTCTGTTTCAGCCCCTCTGTTTCAGCCCCTCTGTTTCAGCCCCTCTGTTTCAGCCCCTCTGTTTCTCGCCCTCTGTTTCAGCCCCTCTGTTTCAGCCCCTCTGTTTCAGCCCCTGTGTTTCTCGCCCTCTGTTTCAGCCCCTCTGTTTCATCCCCTCTGTTTCAGCCCCTCTGTTTCAGCGTCTCTGTTTCTCGCCCTCTGTTTCAGCCCCTAAGTTTCAGCCCCTGTGTTTCTCGCTCTCTGTTTCTCGCCCTCTGTTTCTCGCCCTCTGTTTCTCGCCCTCTGTTTCTCGCCCGCTGTTTCAGCCCCTCTGTTTCAGCCCCTCTGTTTCTCGCCCTCTGTTTATCGCCCTCTGTTTCTCGACCTCTGTTTCAGCCCCTCTGTATCAGCCCATCTGTTTCAGCCCCTCTGTTTCTCGCCCTCTGTTTCAGCCCCTCTGTTTCAGCCCCTCTGTTTCAGCCCCTCTGTTTCAGCTCCTCTGTTTCTCGCCCTCTGTTTCTCGCCCTCTTTTTCAGCCCCTCTGTTTCTCGCCCTCTGTTTCAGCCCCTCTGTTTATCGCCCTCTGTTTCAGCCCCTCTGTTTAAACCCCTCTGTTTCAGCCCCTCTGTTTCTCGCCCTCTGTTTCAGCCCCTCTGTTTCAGCCCCTCTGTTTCTCGCCCTCTGTTTCAGCACCTCTGTTTCAGCCCCTCTGTATCAGCCCCTCTGTTTCAGCCCCTCTGTTTCTCGCCCTCTGTTTCTCGCCCACTGTTTCAAACCCTCTGTTTCAGCCCCTCTGTTTCAGCCCCTCTGTTTCAGCCTCTCTGTTTCAGCCCCTCTGTTTCTCGCCCTCTGTTTCTAGCCCTCTGTTTCTCGCTCTCTGTTTCTCGCCCTCTGTTTCTCGCCCTCTGTTTCAGCCCCTCTGTTTCAGCCCCTCTGTTTCTCGCCCTCTGTTTATCGCCCTCTGTTTCTCGACCTCTGTTTCAGCCCCTCAGTATCAGCCCATCTGTTTCAGCCCCTCTGTTTCTCGCCCTCTGTTTTAGCCCCTCTGTTTCAGCCCCTCTGTTTCAGCCCCTCTGTTTCAGCTCCTCTGTTTCTCGCCCTCTGTTTCTCGCCCTCTTTTTCAGCCCCTCTGTTTCTCGCCCTCTGTTTCAGCCCCTCTGTTTATCGCCCTCTGTTTCAGCCCCTCTGTTTAAACCCCTCTGTTTCAGCCCCTCTGTTTCTCGCCCTCTGTTTCAGCCCCTCTGTTTCAGCCCCTCTGTTTCTCGCCCTCTGTTTCAGCCCCTCTGTTTCAGCCCCTCTGTATCAGCCCCTCTGTTTCAGCCCCTCTGTTTCTCGCCTTCTGTTTCCCGCCCACTGTTTCAAACCCTCTGTTTCAGCCCCTCTGTTTCAGCCTCTCTGTTTCAGCCCCTCTGTTTCTCGCCCTCTGTTTCTAGCCCTCTGTTTCTCGCTCTCTGTTTCTCGCCCTCTGTTTCTTGCCCTGTGTTTCAGCCCCTCTGTTTCAGCCCCTTTGGTTCAGCCCCTCTGTTTCACCCCCTCTGTTTCTCGCCCTCTGTTTCAGCCCCTCTGTTTCTCGCCCTCTGTTTCAGCCCCTCTGTTTCAGCCCCTCTGTATCAGCCCCTCTGTTTCAGCCCCTCTGTTTCAGCCCCTCTGTTTCAGCCCCTCTGTTTCTCGCCCTCTGTTTCTCGCCCTCTGTTTCTCGCCCTCTGTTTCAGCCCCTCTGTTTCAGCCCCTCTGTTTCAGCCCCTCTGTTTCAGCCCCTCTGTTTCTCGCCCTCTGTTTCAGCCCCTCTGTTTCAGCCCCTCTGTTTCAGCCCCTCTGTTTCAGCCCCTCTGTTTCTCGCCCACTGTTTCTCGCCAACTGATTCTCGCTCTCTGTTTCTTGCCCTGTGTTTCAGCCCCTCTGTTTCAGCCCCTCTGGTTCAGCCCCTCTGTTTCACCCCCTCTGTTTCTCGCCCTCTGTTTCAGCCCCTCTGTTTCTCGCCCTCTGTTTCAGCCCCTCTGTTTCAGCCCCTCTGTATCAGCCCCTCTGTTTCAGCCCCTCTGTTTCAGCCCCTCTGTTTCAGCCCCTCTGTTTCTCGCCCTCTGTTTCTCGCCCTCTGTTTCTCGCCCTCTGTTTCAGCCCCTCTGTCTCAGCCCCTCTGTTTCAGCCCCTCTGTTTCAGCCCCTCTGTTTCTCGCCCTCTGTTTCAGCCCCTCTGTTTCAGCCCCTCTGTTTCAGCCCCTCTGTTTCAGCCCCTCTGTTTCTCGCCCTCTGTTTCTCGCCAACTGATTCTCGCTCTCTGTTTCTCGCCCTCTGTTTCAGCCCCTCTGTTTCACCCCCTCTGTTTCAGCCCCTCTGTTTCAGCCCCTCTGTTTCAGCTCCTCTGTTTCTCGCCCTCTGTTTCTCGCCCTCTTTTTCAGCCCCTCTGTTTCTCGCCCTCTGTTTCAGCCCCTCTGTTTCTCGCCCTCTGTTTCACCCCTCTGTTTCAACCCCTCTGTTTCAGCCCCTCTGTTTCTCGCCCTCTGTTTCAGCCCCTCTGTTTCACCCCCTCTGTTTCTCGCCCTCTGTTTCAGCCCCTCTGTTTCAGCCCCTCTGTATCAGCCCCTCTGTTTCAGCCCCTTTGTTTCTCGCCCTCTGTTTCTCGCCCACTGTTTCAAACCCTCTGTTTCAGCCCCTCTGTTTCAGCCCCTCTGTTTCAGCCCCTCTGTTTCTCGCCCTCTGTTTCTAGCCCTCTGTTTCTCGCTCTCTGTTTCTCGCCCTCTGTTTCTCGCCCTGTGTTTCAGCCCCTCTGTTTCAGCCCCTCTGGTTCAGCCCCTCTGTTTCACCCCCTCTGTTTCTCGCCCTCTGTTTCAGCCCCTCTGTTTCTCGCCCTCTGTTTCAGCCCCTCTGTTTCAGCCCCTCTGTATCAGCCCCTCTGTTTCAGCCGCTCTGTTTCAGCCCCTCTGTTTCAGCCCCTCTGTTTCTCGCCCTCTGTTTCTCGCCCTCTGTTTCTCGCCCTCTGTTTCAGCCCCTCTGTTTCAGCCCCTCTGTTTCAGCCCCTCTGTTTCAGCCCCTCTGTTTCTCGCCCTCTGTTTCAGCCCCTCTGTTTCAGCCCCTCTGTTTCAGCCCCTCTGTTTCAGCCCCATTGTTTCAGCCCCTCTGTTTCTCCCCCTCTGTTTCTCGCCATCTGTTTCTCGCCCTCTGTTTCTCGCCCTCTGTTTCTCGCCCTCTGTTTCAGCCCCTCTGTTTCTCGCCCTCTGTTTCTCGCCCTCTGTTTCTCGCTCTCTGTTTCTCGCCCTCTGTTTCAGCCCCTCTGTTTCAGCCCATCTGTTTCAGCCACTCTGTTTCTCGCCCCCTGTTTCAGCCGCTCTGTTTCAGCCCCTCTGTTTCAGTCCCTCTGTTTCAGCCCCTCTGTTTCAGCTCCTCTGTTTCTCGCCCTCTGTTTCTCGCCCACTGTTTCAGCCCCTCTGTTTCTCGCCCTCTGTTTCAGCCCCTCTGTTTCTCGCCCTCTGTTTCAGCCCCTCTGTTTCAGCCCCTCTGTTTCAGCCCCTCAGTTTCTCGCCCTCTGTTTCAGCCCCTCTGTTTCAGTCCCTCTGTTTCTCGCCCTCTGTTTCAGCCCCTCTGTTTCAGCCCCTCTGTATCAGCCCCTCTGTTTCAGCCCCTCTGTTTCTCGCCCTCTGTTTCTCGCCCTCTGTTTCAGCCC
This sequence comes from Stegostoma tigrinum, assembly GCF_030684315.1. Lineage (NCBI taxonomy): Eukaryota > Metazoa > Chordata > Chondrichthyes > Orectolobiformes > Stegostomatidae > Stegostoma > Stegostoma tigrinum. The sequence goes on along the minus strand of NW_026728555.1, from coordinate 14,162 downwards.
CTCTGTTTCAGCCCCTCTGTTTCAGCCCCTCTGTTTCAGCCCCTCTGTTTCTCGCCCTCTGTTTCTCGCCCTCTGTTTCTCGCTCTCTGTTTCTCGCCCTCTGTTTCTCGCCTCTGTTTCAGCCCCTCTGTTTCAGCCCCTCTGTTTCAGCCCCTCTGTTTTTAGCCCCTCTGTTCATCGCCCTCTGTTTCAGCCCGTCACTTTCAGCCCCTCTGTTTCAGCCCCTCTGTTTCTCGCCCTCTGTTTCAGCCCCTCTGTTTCAGCCCCTCTGTATCAGCCCCTCTGTTTCAAACCCTCTGTTTCTCGCCCTCTGTTTCTCGCCCTCTGATTCAGCCCCTCTGTTTCAGCCCGTCTCTTTCAGCCCCTCTGTTTCAGCCCCTCTGTTTCTCGCCCTCTGTTTCTCGCCCTCTGTTTCTCGCCCTCTGTTTCTCGCCCTCTGTTTCAGCCCCTCTGTTTCAGCCCCTCTGTTTCAGCCCCTCTGTTTCTCGCCCTATGTTTCTCGCCCACTGTTCCTCGCCCTCTGTTTCAGCCCCTCTGTTTCAGCCCCTCTGTTTCAGCCCCTCTGTTTCTCGCCCTCTGTTTCAGCCCCTCTGTTTCAGCCCCTCTGTTTCAGCCCCTGTGTTTCTCGCCCTCTGTTTCAGCCCCTCTGTTTCATCCCCTCTGTTTCAGCCCCTCTGTTTCAGCGTCTCTGTTTCTCGCCCTCTGTTTCAGCCCCTAAGTTTCAGCCCCTCTGTTTCTCGCTCTCTGTTTCTCGCCCTCTGTTTCTCGCCCTCTGTTTCTCGCCCTCTGTTTCTCGCCCTCTGTTTCAGCCCCTCTGTTTCAGCCCCTCTGTTTCTCGCCCTCTGTTTATCGCCCTCTGTTTCTCGACCTCTGTTTCAGCCCCTCTGTATCAGCCCCTCTGTTTCAGCCCCTCTGTTTCTCGCCCTCTGTTTCAGCCCCTCTGTTTCAGCCCCTCTGTTTCAGCCCCTCTGTTTCAGCTCCTCTGTTTCTCGCCCTCTGTTTCTCGCCCTCTTTTTCAGCCCCTCTGTTTCTCGCCCTCTGTTTCAGCCCCTCTGTTTATCGCCCTCTGTTTCAGCCCCTCTGTTTAAACCCCTCTGTTTCAGCCCCTCTGTTTCTCGCCCTCTGTTTCAGCCCCTCTGTTTCAGCCCCTCTGTTTCTCGCCCTCTGTTTCAGCACCTCTGTTTCAGCCCCTCTGTATCAGCCCCTCTGTTTCAGCCCCTCTGTTTCTCGCCCTCTGTTTCTCGCCCACTGTTTCAAACCCTCTGTTTTAGCCCCTCTGTTTCAGCCCCTCTGTTTCAGCCTCTCTGTTTCAGCCCCTCTGTTTCTCGCCCTCTGTTTCTAGCCCTCTGTTTCTCGCTCTCTGTTTCTCGCCCTCTGTTTCTTGCCCTGTGTTTCAGCCCCTCTGTTTCAGCCCCTCTGGTTCAGCCCCTCTGTTTCACCCCCTCTGTTTCTCGCCCTCTGTTTCAGCCCCTCTGTTTCTCGCCCTCTGTTTCAGCCCCTCTGTTTCAGCCCCTCTGTATCAGCCCCTCTGTTTCAGCCCCTCTGTTTCAGCCCCTCTGTTTCAGCCCCTCTGTTTCTCGCCCTCTGTTTCTTGCCCACTGTTTCAAACCCTCTGTTTCAGCCCCTCTGTTTCAGCCCCTCTGTTTCAGCCCCTCTGTTTCAGCCCCAATGTTCTCGCCCTCTGTTTCAGCCCCTCTGTTTCAGCCCCTCTGTTTCAGCCCCTCTGTTTCAGCCCCTCTGTTTCAGCCCCTCTGTTTCTCGCCCTCTGTTTCTCGCCAACTGATTCTCGCTCTCTGTTTCTCGCCCTCTGTTTCAGCCCCTCTGTTTCAGCCCCTCTGTTTCAGCCCCTCTGTTTCAGCCCCTCTGTTTCAGCTCCTCTGTTTCTCGCCCTCTGTTTCTCGCCCTCTTTTTTAGCCCCTCTGTTTCTCGCCCTCTGTTTCAGCCCCTCTGTTTCTCGCCCTCTGTTTCACCCCTCTGTTTCAACGCCTCTGTTTCAGCTCCTCTGTTTCTCGCCCTCTGTTTCAGACCCTCTGTTTCACCCCCTCTGTTTCTCGCCCTCTGTTTCAGCCCCTCTGTTTCAGCCCCTCTGTATCAGCCCCTCTGTTTCAGCCCCTTTGTTTCTCGCCCTCTGTTTCTCGCCCACTGTTTCAAACCGTCTGTTTCAGCCCCTCTGTTTCAGCCCCTCTGTTTCAGCCCCTCTGTTTCTCGCCCTCTGTTTCTAGCCCTCTGTTTCTCGCTCTCTGTTTCTCGCCCTCTGTTTCTCGCCCTGTGTTTCAGCCCCTCTGTTTCAGCCCCTCTGGTTCAGCCCCTCTGTTTCACCCCCTCTGTTTCTCGCCCTCTGTTTCAGCCCCTCTGTTTCTCGCCCTCTGTTTCAGCCTCTCTGTTTCAGCCCCTCTGTATCAGCCCCTCTGTTTCAGCCGCTCTGTTTCAGCCCCTCTGTTTCAGCCCCTCTGTTTCCCGCCCACTGTTTCTCGCCCTCTGTTTCTCGCCCTCTGTTTCAGCCCCTCTGTTTCAGCCCCTCTGTTTCAGCCCCTCTGTTTCAGCCCCTCTGTTTCTCGCCCTCTGTTTCAGCCCCTCTGTTTCAGCCCCTCTGTTTCAGCCCCTCTGTTTCAGCCCCTCTGTTTCAGCCCCTCTGTTTCATCCCCTCTGTTTCTCGCCCTCTGTTTCTCGCCCTCTGTTTCTCGCTCTCTGTTTCTCGCCCTCTGTTTCTCGCCTCTGTTTCAGCCCCTCTGTTTCAGCCCCTCTGTTTCAGCCCCTCTGTTTTTAGCCCCTCTGTTCATCGCCCTCTGTTTCAGCCCGTCACTTTCAGCCCCTCTGTTTCAGCCCCTCTGTTTCTCGCCCTCTGTTTCAGCCCCTCTGTTTCAGCCCCTCTGTATCAGCCCCTCTGTTTCAAACCCTCTGTTTCTCGCCCTCTGTTTCTCGCCCTCTGTTTCAGCCCCTCTGTTTCAGCCCGTCTCTTTCAGCCCCTCTGTTTCAGCCCCTCTGTTTCTCGCCCTCTGTTTCTCGCCCTCTGTTTCTCGCCCTCTGTTTCTCGCCCTCTGTTTCAGCCCCTCTGTTTCAGCTCCTCTGTTTCAGCCCCTCTGTTTCTCGCCCTCTGTTTCTCGCCCACTGTTTCTCGCCCTCTGTTTCAGCCCCTCTGTTTCAGCCCCTCTGTTTCAGCCCCTCTGTTTCAGCCCCTCTGTTTCTCGCCCTCTGTTTCAGCCCCTCTGTTTCAGCCCCTCTGTTTCTCGCCCTCTGTTTCAGCACCTCTGTTTCAGCCCCTCTGTATCAGCCCCTCTGTTTTAGCCCCTCTGTTTCTCGCCCTCTGTTTCTCGCCCACTGTTTCAAACCCTCTGTTTCAGCCCCTCTGTTTCAGCCCCTCTGTTTCAGCCTCTCTGTTTCAGCCCCTCTGTTTCTCGCCCTCTGTTTCTAGCCCTCTGTTTCTCGCTCTCTGTTTCTCGCCCTCTGTTTCTTGCCCTGTGTTTCAGCCCCTCTGTTTCAGCCCCTCTGGTTCAGCCCCTCTGTTTCACCCCCTCTGTTTCTCGCCCTCTGTTTCAGCCCCTCTGTTTCTCGCCCTCTGTTTCAGCCCCTCTGTTTCAGCCCCTCTGTATCAGCCCCTCTGTTTCAGCCCCTCTGTTTCAGCCCCTCTGTTTCAGCCCCTCTGTTTCTCGCCCTCTGTTTCTTGCCCAATGTTTCAAACCCTCTGTTTCAGCCCCTCTGTTTCAGCCCCTCTGTTTCAGCCCCTCTGTTTCAGCCCCTCTGTTCTCGCCCTCTGTTTCAGCCCCTCTGTTTCAGCCCCTCTGTTTCAGCCCCTCTGTTTCAGCCCCTCTGTTTCAGCCCCTCTGTTTCTCGCCCTCTGTTTCTCGCCAACTGATTCTCGCTCTCTGTTTCTCGCCCTCTGTTTCAGCCCCTCTGTTTCAGCCCCTCTGTTTCAGCCCCTCTGTTTCAGCCCCTCTGTTTCAGCTCCTCTGTTTCTCGCCCTCTGTTTCTCGCCCTCTTTTTTAGCCCCTCTGTTTCTCGCCCTCTGTTTCAGCCCCTCTGTTTCTCGCCCTCTGTTTCACCCCTCTGTTTCAACGCCTCTGTTTCAGCTCCTCTGTTTCTCGCCCTCTGTTTCAGCCCCTCTGTTTCACCCCCTCTGTTTCTCGCCCTCTGTTTCAGCCCCTCTGTTTCAGCCCCTCTGTATCAGCCCCTCTGTTTCAGCCCCTTTGTTTCTCGCCCTCTGTTTCTCGCCCACTGTTTCAAACCCTCTGTTTCAGCCCCTCTGTTTCAGCCCCTCTGTTTCAGCCCCTCTGTTTCTCGCCCTCTGTTTCTAGCCCTCTGTTTCTCGCTCTCTGTTTCTCGCCCTCTGTTTCTCGCCCTGTGTTTCAGCCCCTCTGTTTCAGCCCCTCTGGTTCAGCCCCTCTGTTTCACCCCCTCTGTTTCTCGCCCTCTGTTTCAGCCCCTCTGTTTCTCGCCCTCTGTTTCAGCCTCTCTGTTTCAGCCCCTCTGTATCAGCCCCTCTGTTTCAGCCGCTCTGTTTCAGCCCCTCTGTTTCAGCCCCTCTGTTTCCCGCCCTCTGTTTCTCGCCCTCTGTTTCTCGCCCTCTGTTTCAGCCCCTCTGTTTCAGCCCCTCTGTTTCAGCCCCTCTGTTTCAGCCCCTCTGTTTCTCGCCCTCTGTTTCAGCCCCTCTGTTTCAGCCCCTCTGTTTCAGCCCCTCTGTTTCAGCCCCTCTGTCTCAGCCCCTCTGTTTCTCGCCCTCTGTTTCTCGCCCTCTGTTTCTCGCCCTCTGTTTCTCGCTCTCTGTTTCTCGCCCTCTGTTTCTCGCCTCTGTTTCAGCCCCTCTGTTTCAGCCCCTCTGTTTCAGCCCCTCTGTTTTTAGCCCCTCTGTTCATCGCCCTCTGTTTCAGCCCGTCACTTTCAGCCCCTCTGTTTCAGCCCCTCTGTTTCTCGCCCTCTGTTTCAGCCCCTCTGTTTCAGCCCCTCTGTATCAGCCCCTCTGTTTCAAACCCTCTGTTTCTCGCCCTCTGTTTCTCGCCCTCTGTTTCAGCCCCTCTGTTTCAGCCCGTCTCTTTCAGCCCCTCTGTTTCAGCCCCTCTGTTTCTCGCCCTCTGTTTCTCGCCCTCTGTTTCTCGCCCTCTGTTTCTCGCCCTCTGTTTCAGCCCCTCTGTTTCAGCCCCTCTGTTTCAGCCCCTCTGTTTCTCGCCCTCTGTTTCTCGCCCACTGTTTCTCGCCCTCTGTTTCAGCCCCTCTGTTTCAGCCCCTCTGTTTCAGCCCCTCTGTTTCAGCCCCTCTGTTTCTCGCCCTCTGTTTCAGCCCCTCTGTTTCAGCCCCTCTGTTTCAGCCCCTCTGTTACAGCCCCTGTGTTTCTCGCCCTCTGTTTCAGCCCCTCTGTTTCATCCCCTCTGTTTCAGCCCCTCAGTTTCAGCGTCTCTGTTTCTCGCCCTCTGTTTCAGCCCCTAAGTTTCAGCCCCTCTGTTTCTCGCTCTCTGTTTCTCGCCCTCTGTTTCTCGCCCTCTGTTTCTCGCCCTCTGTTTCTCGCCCTCTGTTTCAGCCCCTCTGTTTCAGCCCCTCTGTTTCTCGCCCTCTGTTTATCGCCCTCTGTTTCTCGACCTCTGTTTCAGCCCCTCTGTATCAGCCCCTCTGTTTCAGCCCCTCTGTTTCTCGCCCTCTGTTTCAGCCCCTCTGTTTCAGCCCCTCTGTTTCAGCCCCTCTGTTTCAGCTCCTCTGTTTCTCGCCCTCTTTTTCTCGCCCTCTTTTTCAGCCCCTCTGTTTCTCTCCCTCTGTTTCAGCCCCTCTGTTTATCGCCCTCTGTTTCAGCCCCTCTGTTTAAACCACTCTGTTTCAGCACCTCTGTTTCTCGCCCTCTGTTTCAGCCCCTCTGTTTCAGCCCCTCTGTTTCTCGCCCTCTGTTTCAGCACCTCTGTTTCAGCCCCTCTGTATCAGCCCCTCTGTTTCAGCCCCTCTGTTTCTCGCCCTCTGTTTCTCGCCCACTGTTTCAAACCCTCTGTTTCAGCCCCTCTGTTTCAGCCCCTCTGTTTCAGCCTCTCTGTTTCAGCCCCTCTGTTTCTCGCCCTCTGTTTCTAGCCCTCTGTTTCTCGCTCTCTGTTTCTCGCCCTCTGTTTCTTGCCCTGTGTTTCAGCCCCTCTGTTTCAGCCCCTCTGGTTCAGCCCCTCTGTTTCAGCCCCTCTGTTTCAGCCCCTCTGTTTCAGCTCCTCTGTTTCTCGCCCTCTGTTTCTCGCCCTCTTTTTCAGCCCCTCTGTTTCTCGCCCTCTGTTTCAGCCCCTCTGTTTCTCGCCCTCTGTTTCACCCCTCTGTTTCAACCCCTCTGTTTCAGCCCCTCTGTTTCTCGCCCTCTGTTTCAGCCCCTCTGTTTCACCCCCTCTGTTTCTCGCCCTCTGTTTCAGCCCCTCTGTTTCAGCCCCTCTGTATCAGCCCCTCTGTTTCAGCCCCTTTGTTTCTCGCCCTCTGTTTCTCGCCCACTGTTTCAAACCCTCTGTTTCAGCCCCTCTGTTTCAGCCCCTCTGTTACAGCCCCTCTGTTTCTCGCCCTCTGTTTCTAGCCCTCTGTTTCTCGCTCTCTGTTTCTCGCCCTCTGTTTCTCGCCCTGTGTTTCAGCCCCTCTGTTTCAGCCCCTCTGGTTCAGACCCTCTGTTTCACCCCCTCTGTTTCTCGCCCTCTGTTTCAGCCCCTCTGTTTCTCGCCCTCTGTTTCAGCCCCTCTGTTTCTCCCCCTCTGTTTCTCGCCATCTGTTTCTCGCCCTCTGTTTCTCGCCCTCTGTTTCTCGCCCTCTGTTTCTCGCTCTCTGTTTCTCGCCCTCTGTTTCAGCCCCTCTGTTTCAGCCCATCTGTTTCAGCCACTCTGTTTCTCGCCCCCTGTTTCAGCCGCTCTGTTTCAGCCCCTCTGTTTCAGTCCCTCTGTTTCAGCCCCTCTGTTTCAGCTCCTCTGTTTCTCGCCCTCTGTTTCTCGCCCACTGTTTCAGCCCCTCTGTTTCTCGCCCTCTGTTTCAGCCCCTCTGTTTCTCGCCCTCTGTTTCAGCCCCTCTGTTTCAGCCCCTCTGTTTCAGCCCCTCTGTTTCTCGCCCTCTGTTTCAGCCCCTCTGTTTCAGTCCCTCTGTTTCTCGCCCTCTGTTTCAGCCCCTCTGTTTCAGCCCCTCTGCATCAGCCCCTCTGTTTCAGCCCCTCTGTTTCTCGCCCTCTGTTTCTCGCCCTCTGTTTCAGCCCCTCTGTTTCAGCCCCTCTGTTTCAGCCCCTCTGTTTCAGCCCCTCTGTTTCTCGCCCTCTGTTTCTCGCCCTCTGTTTCTCGCTCTCTGTTTCTCGCCCTCTGTTTCTCGCCTCTGTTTCAGCCCCTCTGTTTCACCCCCTCTGTTTCAGCCCCTCTGTTTTTAGCCCCTCTGTTCATCGCCCTCTGTTTCAGCCCGTCACTTTCAGCCCCTCTGTTTCTAACCTCTGTTTCTCGCCCTCTGTTTCTCGCCCTCTGTTTCAGCCCCTCTGTTTCAGCCCGTCTCTTTCAGCCCCTCTGTTTCAGCCCCACTGTTTCTCGCCCTCTGTTTCTCGCCCTCTGTTTCTCGCCCTCTGTTTCTCGCCCTCTGTTTCAGCCCCTCTGTTTCAGCCCCTCTGTTTCAGCCCCTCTGTTTCTCGCCCTCTGTTTCTCGCCCACTGTTTCTCGCCCTCTGTTTCAGCCCCTCTGTTTCATCCCCTCTGTTTCAGCCCCTCTGTTTCAGCCCCTCTGTTTCTCGCCCTCTGTTTCAGCCCCTCTGTTTCAGCCCCTCTGTTTCAGCCCTTCTGTTTCAGCCCCTCTGTTTCTCGCCCTCTGTTTCAGCCCCTCTGTTTCAGCCCCTCTGTTTCAGCCCAACTGTTTCGCGCCCTCTGTTTCTCGCCCTCTGTTTCAGCCCCTCTGTTTCAGCCCCTCTGTTTCAGCCCCTCTGTTTCAGCCCCTCTGTTTCTCGCCCTCTGTTTCTCGCCCTCTGTTTCTCGCCTCTGTTTCAGCCCCTCTGTTTCAGCCCCTCTGTTTCAGCCCCTCTGTTTTTAGCCCCTCTGTTTCTCGCCCTCTGTTTCAGCCCCTCTGTTTCTCGCCCTCTGTTTCAGCCCCTCTGTTTCAGCCCCTCTGTATCAGCCCCTCTGTTTCAACCCCTCTGTTTCTCGCCCTCTGTTTCTCGCCCTCTGTTTCAGCCCCTCTGTTTCAGCCCGTCTCTTTCAGCCCCTCCGTTTCAGCCCCTCTGTTTCTCGCCCTCTGTTTCTCGCCCTCTGTTTCTCGCCCTCTGTTTCTCGCCATCTGTTTCAGCCCCTCTGTTTCAGCCCCTCTGTTTCAGCCCCTCTGTTTCTCGCCCTCTGTTTCAGCCCCTCTGTTTCAGCCCCTCTGTTTCAGCCACTCTGTTTCTTGCCCTCTGTTTCTCGCCCTCTGTTTCAGCCCCTCTGTTTCAGCCCCTCTGTTTCAGCCCCTCTGTTTCAGCCTCTCTGTTTCTCGCCCTCTGTTTCAGCCCCTCTGTTTCAGCGCCTCTGTTTCAGCCCCTCTGTTTCTCGCTCTCTGTTTATCGCCCTCTGTTTCAGCCCCTCTGTTTCTCGCCCTCTGTTTCTCGCCCTCTGTTTCAGCCCCACTGTTTCAGCCCCTCTGTTTCTCGCCCTCTGTTTCTCGCCCTCTGTTTCTCGCCCTCTGTTTCAGCCCCTCTGTATCAGCCCCTCTGTTTCAGCCCCTCTGTTTCTCGCCCTCTGTTTCAGCACCTCTGTTTCAGCCCCTCTGTATCAGCCCCTCTGTTTCAGCCCCTCTGTTTCTCGCCCTCTGTTTCTCGCCCACTGTTTCAAACACTCTGTTTCAGCCCCTCTGTTTCTCGCCCTCTGTTTCAGCCCCTCTGTTTCTCGCCCTCTGTTTCAGCCTCTCTGTTTCAGCCCCTCTGTATCAGCCCCTCTGTTTCAGCCGCTCTGTTTCTTGCCCTGTGTTTCAGCCCCTCTGTTCCCGCCCTCTGTTTCTCGCCCTCTGTTTCTCGCCCTCTGTTTCAGCCCCTCTGTTTCAGCCCCTCTGTTTCAGCCCCTCTGTTTCAGCCCCTCTGTTTCTCGCCCTCTGTTTCAGCCCCTCTGTTTCAGCCCCTCTGTTTCAGCCCCTCTGTTTCAGCCCCTCTGTTTCAGCCCCTCTGTTTCAGCCCCTCTGTTTCTCGCCCTCTGTTTCTCGCCCTCTGTTTCTCGCTCTCTGTTTCTCGCCCTCTGTTTCTCGCCTCTGTTTCAGCCCCTCTGTTTCAGCCACTCTGTTTCAGCCCCTCTGTTTTTAGCCCCTCGGTTCATCGCCCTCTGTTTCAGCCCGTCACTTTCAGCCCCTCTGTTTCAGCCCCTCTGTTTCTCGCCCTCTGTTTCAGCCCCTCTGTTTCAGCCCCTCTGTATCAGCCCCTCTGTTTCAAACCCTCTGTTTCTCGCCCTCTGTTTCTCGCCCTCTGTTTCAGCCCCTCTGTTTCAGCCCGTCTCTTTCAGCCCCTCTGTTTCAGCCCCTCTGTTTCTCGCCCTCTGTTTCTCGCCCTCTGTTTCTCGCCCTCTGTTTCTCGCCCTCTGTTTCAGCCCCTCTGTTTCAGCCCCTCTGTTTCAGCCCCTCTGTTTCTCGCCCTCTGTTTCTCGCCCACTGTTTCTCGCCCTCTGTTTCAGCCCCTCTGTTTCAGCCCCTCTGTTTCAGCTCCTCTGTTTCAGCCCCTCTGTTTCTCGCCCTCTGTTTCAGCCCCTCTGTTTCAGCCCCTCTGTTTCAGCCCCTCTGTTTCAGCCCCTGTGTTTCTCGCCCTCTGTTTCAGCCCCTCTGTTTCATCCCCTCTGTTTCAGCCCCTCAGTTTCAGCGTCTCTGTTTCTCGCCCTCTGTTTCAGCCCCTAAGTTTCAGCCCCTCTGTTTCTCGCTCTCTGTTTCTCGCCCTCTGTTTCTCGCCCTCTGTTTCTCGCCCTCTGTTTCTCGCCCTCTGTTTCAGCCCCTCTGTTTCAGCCCCTCTGTTTCTCGCCCTCTGTTTATCGCCCTCTGTTTCTCGACCTCTGTTTCAGCCCCTCTGTATCAGCCCCTCTGTTTCAGCCCCTCTGTTTCTCGCCCTCTGTTTCAGCCCCTCTGTTTCAGCCCCTCTGTTTCAGCCCCTCTGTTTCAGCTCCTCTGTTTCTCGCCCTCTGTTTCTCGCCCTCTTTTTCAGCCCCTCTGTTTCTCGCCCTCTGTTTCAGCCCCTCTGTTTATCGCCCTCTGTTTCAGCCCCTCTGTTTAAACCACTCTGTTTCAGCACCTCTGTTTCTCGCCCTCTGTTTCAGCCCCTCTGTTTCAGCCCCTCTGTTTCTCGCCCTCTGTTTCAGCACCTCTGTTTCAGCCCCTCTGTATCAGCCCCTCTGTTTCAGCCCCTCTGTTTCTCGCCCTCTGTTTCTCGCCCACTGTTTCAAACCCTCTGTTTCAGCCCCTCTGTTTCAGCCCCTCTGTTTCAGCCTCTCTGTTTCAGCCCCTCTGTTTCTCGCCCTCTGTTTCTAGCCCTCTGTTTCTCGCTCTCTGTTTCTCGCCCTCTGTTTCTTGCCCTGTGTTTCAGCCCCTCTGTTTCAGCCCCTCTGGTTCAGCCCCTCTGTTTCAGCCCCTCTGTTTCAGCCCCTCTGTTTCAGCTCCTCTGTTTCTCGCCCTCTGTTTCTCGCCCTCTTTTTCAGCCCCTCTGTTTCTCGCCCTCTGTTTCAGCCCCTCTGTTTCTCGCCCTCTGTTTCACCCCTCTGTTTCAACCCCTCTGTTTCAGCCCCTCTGTTTCTCGCCCTCTGTTTCAGCCCCTCTGTTTCACCCCCTCTGTTTCTCGCCCTCTGTTTCAGCCCCTCTGTTTCAGCCCCTCTGTATCAGCCCCTCTGTTTCAGCCCCTTTGTTTCTCGCCCTCTGTTTCTCGCCCACTGTTTCAAACCCTCTGTTTCAGCCCCTCTGTTTCAGCCCCTCTGTTTCAGCCCCTCTGTTTCTCGCCCTCTGTTTCTAGCCCTCTGTTTCTCGCTCTCTGTTTCTCGCCCTCTGTTTCTCGCCCTGTGTTTCAGCCCCTCTGTTTCAGCCCCTCTGGTTCAGCCCCTCTGTTTCAGCCCCTCTGTTTCTCGCCCTCTGTTTCAGCCCCTCTGTTTCTCGCCCTCTGTTTCAGCCCCTCTGTTTCTCCCCCTCTGTTTCTCGCCATCTGTTTCTCGCCCTCTGTTTCTCGCCCTCTGTTTCTCGCCCTCTGTTTCTCGCTCTCTGTTTCTCGCCCTCTGTTTCAGCCCCTCTGTTTCAGCCCATCTGTTTCAGCCACTCTGTTTCTCGCCCCCTGTTTCAGCCGCTCTGTTTCAGCCCCTCTGTTTCAGTCCCTCTGTTTCAGCCCCTCTGTTTCAGCTCCTCTGTTTCTCGCCCTCTGTTTCTCGCCCACTGTTTCAGCCCCTCTGTTTCTCGCCCTCTGTTTCAGCCCCTCTGTTTCTCGCCCTCTGTTTCAGCCCCTCTGTTTCAGCCCCTCTGTTTCAGCCCCTCTGTTTCTCGCCCTCTGTTTCAGCCCCTCTGTTTCAGTCCCTCTGTTTCTCGCCCTCTGTTTCAGCCCCTCTGTTTCAGCCCCTCTGCATCAGCCCCTCTGTTTCAGCCCCTCTGTTTCTCGCCCTCTGTTTCTCGCCCTCTGTTTCAGCCCCTCTGTTTCAGCCCCTCTGTTTCAGCCCCTCTGTTTCAGCCCCTGTGTTTCTCGCCCTCTGTTTCTCGCCCTCTGTTTCTCGCTCTCTGTTTCTCGCCCTCTGTTTCTCGCCTCTGTTTCAGCCCCTCTGTTTCACCCCCTCTGTTTCAGCCCCTCTGTTTTTAGCCCCTCTGTTCATCGCCCTCTGTTTCAGCCCGTCACTTTCAGCCCCTCTGTTTCTAACCTCTGTTTCTCGCCCTCTGTTTCAGCCCCTCTGTTTCAGCCCCTCTGTATCAGCCCCTCTGTTTCAAACCCTCTGTTTCTCGCCCTCTGTTTCTCGCCCTCTGTTTCAGCCCCTCTGTTTCAGCCCGTCTCTTTCAGCCCCTCTGTTTCAGCCCCACTGTTTCTCGCCCTATGTTTCTCGCCCTCTGTTTCTCGCCCTCTGTTTCTCGCCCTCTGTTTCAGCCCCTCTGTTTCAGCCCCTCTGTTTCAGCCCCTCTGTTTCTCGCCCTCTGTTTCTCGCCCACTGTTTCTCGCCCTCTGTTTCAGCCCCTCTGTTTCAGCCCCTCTGTTTCAGCCCCTCTGTTTCAGCCCCTCTGTTTCTCGCCCTCTGTTTCAGCCCCTCTGTTTCAGCCCCTCTGTTTCAGCCCCTCTGTTTCAGCCCCTCTGTTTCTCGCCCTCTGTTTCAGCCCGTCTGTTTCAGCCCCTCTGTTTCAGCCCAACTGTTTCGCGCCCTCTGTTTCTCGCCCTCTGTTTCAGCCCCTCTGTTTCAGCCCCTCTGTTTCAGCCCCTCTGTTTCAGCCCCTCTGTTTCTCGCCCTCTGTTTCTCGCCCTCTGTTTCTCGCCTCTGTTTCAGCCCCTCTGTTTCAGCCCCTCTGTTTCAGCCCCTCTGTTTTTAGCCCCTCTGTTTCTCGCCCTCTGTTTCAGCCCCTCTGTTTCTCGCCCTCTGTTTCAGCCCCTCTGTTTCAGCCCCTCTGTATCAGCCCCTCTGTTTCAACCCCTCTGTTTCTCGCCCTCTGTTTCTCGCCCTCTGTTTCAGCCCCTCTGTTTCAGCCCGTCTCTTTCAGCCCCTCCGTTTCAGCCCCTCTGTTTCTCGCCCTCTGTTTCTCGCCCTCTGTTTCTCGCCCTCTGTTTCTCGCCCTCTGTTTCAGCCCCTCTGTTTCAGCCCCACTGTTTCAGCCCCTCTGTTTCTCGCGCTCTGTTTCAGCCCCTCTGTTTCAGCCCCTCTGTTTCAGCCACTCTGTTTCTCGCCCTCTGTTTCTCGCCCTCTGTTTCAGCCCCTCTGTTTCAGCCCCTCTGTTTCAGCCCCTCTGTTTCAGCCTCTCTGTTTCTCGCCCTCTGTTTCAGCCCCTCTGTTTCAGCGCCTCTGTTTCAGCCCCTCTGTTTCTCGCTCTCTGTTTCTCGCCCTCTGTTTCAGCCCCTCTGTTTCTCGCCCTCTGTTTCTCGCCCTCTGTTTCAGCCCCACTGTTTCAGCCCCTCTGTTTCTCGCCCTCTGTTTCTCGCCCTCTGTTTCTCGCCCTCTGTTTCAGCCCCTCTGTATCAGCCCCTCTGTTTCAGCCCCTCTGTTTCTCGCCCTCTGTTTCAGCACCTCTGTTTCAGCCCCTCTGTATCAGCCCCTCTGTTTCAGCCCCTCTGTTTCTCGCCCTCTGTTTCTCGCCCACTGTTTCAAACCCTCTGTTTCAGCCCCTCTGTTTCAGCCCCTCTGTTTCAGCCTCTCTGTTTCAGCCCCTCTGTTTCTCGCCCTCTGTTTCTAGCCCTCCGTTTCTCGCTCTCTGTTTCTCGCCCTCTGTTTCTTGCCCTGTGTTTCAGCCCCTCTGTTTCAGCCCCTCTGGTTCAGCCCCTCTGTTTCACCCCCTCTGTTTCTCGCCCTCTGTTTCAGCCCCTCTGTTTCTCGCCCTCTGTTTCAGCCCCTCTGTTTCAGCCCCTCTGTATCAGCCCCTCTGTTTCAGCCCCTCTGTTTCAGCCCCTCTGTTTCAGCCCCTCTGTTTCTCGCCCTCTGTTTCTTGCCCACTGTTTCAAACCCTCTGTTTCAGCCCCTCTGTTTCAGCCCCTCTGTTTCAGCCCCTCTGTTTCAGCCCCTCTGTTCTCGCCCTCTGTTTCAGCCCCTCTGTTTCAGCCCCTCTGTTTCAGCCCCTCTGTTGCAGCCCCTCTGTTTCAGCCCCTCTGTTTCTCGCCCTCTGTTTCTCGCCAACTGATTCTCGCTCTCTGTTTCTCGCCCTCTGTTTCAGCCCCTCTGTTTCAGCCCCTCTGTTTCAGCCCCTCTGTTTCAGCCCCTCTGTTTCAGCCCCTCTGTTTCAGCCCCTCTGTTTCTCGCCCTCTGTTTCTAGCCCTCTGTTTCTCGCTCTCTGTTTCTCGCCCTCTGTTTCTCGCCCTGTGTTTCAGCCCCTCTGTTTCAGCCCCTCTGGTTCAGCCCCTCTGTTTCACCCCCTCTGTTTCTCGCCCTCTGTTTCAGCCCCTCTGTTTCTCGCCCTCTGTTTCAGCCTCTCTGTTTCAGCCCCTCTGTATCAGCCCCTCTGTTTCAGCCGCTCTGTTTCAGCCCCTCTGTTTCAGCCCCTCTGTTTCCCGCCCTCTGTTTCTCGCCCTCTGTTTCTCGCCCTCTGTTTCAGCCCCTCTGTTTCAGCCCCTCT
>NW_026728553.1:0-42040 GCF_030684315.1 Stegostoma tigrinum | reverse complement strand
GGGGACGGAGGGGGTTACAGAGATAGGGAGGGGGTGTAGGGGGACGGAGGGGGGTGACAGAGACAGGGAGGGGGTGTAGGGGGACGGAGGGGGTTACAGAGATAGGGAGGGGGTGTAGGGGGACGGAGGGGGTGACAGAGACAGGGAGGGGTTTACAGAGATAGGGAGGGGGTGTAGGGGGACGGAGGGGGTTACAGAGACAGGGAGGGGGTGTAGGGGGATGGAGGGGGTTACAGAGACAGGGATGGGGTGTAGGGGGACGGAGGGGGTGACAGAGATAGGGAGGGGGTGTAGGTGGACGGAGGGGGTTACAGAGACAGGGAGGGGGTGTAGGGGGACGGAGGGGGTGACAGAGATAGGGAGGGGGTGTAGGGGGACGGAGGGGGTTACAGAGATAGGGAGGGGATGTAGGGGGACGGAGGGGGTGACAGAGACAGGGAGGGGGTGTAGGGGGACGGAGGGGGTGACAGAGATAGGGAGGGGGTGTAGGGGGACGGAGGGGGTTACAGAGACAGGGAGGGGGTGTAGGGGGACGGAGGGGGTTACAGAGACAGGGAGGGGGTGTAGGGGGACGGAGGGGGTTACAGAGACAGGGAGGGGGAGTAGGGGGACGGAGGGGGTTACAGAGATAGGGAGGGGGTGTAGGGGGACGGAGGGTTTGTAGGGGGACGGAGGGGGTTACAGAGATAGGGAGGGGGTGTAGGGGGACGGAGGGGGTTACAGAGACAAGGAGGGGGTGTAGGGGGACGGAGGGGGTTACAGAGATAGGGAGGGGGTGTAGGGGGAAGGAGGGGGTTACAGAGACAGGGAGGGGGTGTAGGGGGACGGAGGGGGTTACAGAGACAGGGAGGGGGTGTAGGGGGACGGAGGGGGTTACAGAGACAGGGAGGGGTTTACAGAGATAGGGAGGGGGTGTAGGGGGACGGAGGGGGTTACAGAGATAGGGAGGGGGTGTAGGGGGACGGAGGGGGTTACAGAGACAGGGAGGGGGTGTAGGGGGACGGAGGGGGTGACAGAGATAGGGAGGGGGTGTAGGGGGACGGAGGGGGTTACAGAGACAGGGAGGGGGTGTAGGGGGACGGAGGGGGTGACAGAGATAGGGAGGGGGTGTAGGGGGACGGAGGGGGTTACAGAGACAGGGAGGGGGTGTAGGGGGACGGAGGGGGTTACAGAGACAGGGAGGGGGAGTAGGGGGACGGAGGGGGTTACAGAGATAGGGAGGGGGTGTAGGGGGACGGAGGGGGTTACATAGACAGGGAGGGGGTGTAGGGGACGGAGGGGGTTACAGAGACAGGGAGGGGGTGTAGGGGGACGGAGGGGGTTACAGAGACAGGGAGGGGGTGTAGGGGGACGGAGGGGGTTACAGAGACAGGGTGGGGGTGTAGGGGGACGGAGGGGGTTACAGAGACAGGGAGGGGGTGTAGGGGGACGGAGGGGGTTACAGAGACAGGGAGGGGGTGTAGGGGGACGGAGGGGGTTACAGAGACAGGGTGGGGGTGTAGGGGGATGGAGGGGGTTACAGAGATATGGAGGGGGTGTAGGGGGATGGAGGGTGTTACAGAGACAGGGAGGGGGTGTAGGGGGATGGAGGGGGTTACAGAGATAGGGAGGGGGTGTAGGGGGACGGAGGGGGTTACAGAGACAGGGAGGGGGTGTAGGGGGACAGAGGGGGTTACAGAGATAGGGAGGGGGTGTAGGGGGATGGAGGGGGTTACAGAGATAGGGAGGGGGTGTAGGGGGACGGAGGGGGTTACAGAGACAGGGAGGTGGTGTAGGGGGACGGAGGGGGTTACAGAGACAGGGAGGGGGTGTAGGGGGATACAGAGACAGGGAGGGGGTGTAGGGGGATGGAGGGGGTTACAGAGATATGGAGGGGGTGTAGGGGGATGGAGGGTGTTACAGAGACAGGGAGGGGGTGTAGGGGGATGGAGGGGGTTACAGAGATAGGGAGGGGGTGTAGGGGATGGAGGGGGTTACAGAGATAGGGAGGGGGTGTAGGGGGACGGAGGGGGTTACAGAGATAGGGAGGGGGTGTAGGGGGATACAGAGACAGGGAGGGGGTGTAGGGGGACGGAGGGGGTTACAGAGATAAGGAGGGGGTGTAGGGGGATGGAGGGGGTTACAGAGATAGGGAGGGGGTGTAGGGGGACGGAGGGGGTTACAGAGACAGGGAGGGGGTGTAGGGGGATGGAGGGGGTTACAGAGATAGGGAGGGGGTGTAGGGGGATGGAGGGGGTTACAGAGATAGGGAGGGGGTGTAGGGGGACGGAGGGTGTTACAGAGACAGGGAGGGGGTGTAGGGGGACGGAGGGGGTTACAGAGACAGGGAGGTGGTGTAGGGGGACGGAGGGGGTTACAGAGATAGGGAGGGGGTGTAGGGGGACGGAGGGGGTTACAGAGATAGGGAGGGGGTGCTGGGGGACGGAGGGGGTTACAGAGATAGGGAGGGGGTGCTGGGGGACGGAGGGGGTTACAGAGATAGGGAGGGGGTGTAGGGGGACGGAGGGGGTTACAGAGATAGGGAGGGGGTGTAGGGGGAAGGAGGGGGTTAAAGAGATAGGGAGGGGGTGTAGGGGGACGGAGGGGGTTACATAGACAGGGAGGGGGTGTAGGGGACGGAGGGGGTTACAGAGACAGGGAGGGAGTGTAGGGGGACGGAGGGGGTTACAGAGACAGGGAGGAGGTGTAGGGGGACGGAGGGGGTTACAGAGACAGGGTGGGGGTGTAGGGGGATGGAGGGGGTTACAGAGATAGGGAGGCGGTGTAGGGGGACGGAGGGGGTTACAGAGATAGGGAGGGGGTGTAGGGGGGACGGAGGGGGTTACAGAGACAGGGAGGGGGTGTAGGGGGACAGAGGGGGTTATAGAGATAGGGAGGGGGTGTAGGGGGATGGAGGGGGTTACAGAGATAGGGAGGGGGTGTAGGGGGATGGAGGGGGTTACAGAGACAGGGAGGGGGTGTAGGGGGACGGAGGGGGTTACAGAGACAGGGAGGGGGTGTAGGGGGACGGAGGGGGTTACAGAGATAGGGAGGGGGTGTAGGGGGACGGAGGGGGTTACAGAGACAGGGAGGGGGTGTAGGGGGACGGAGGGGGTTACAGAGATAGGGAGGGGGTGTAGGGGGGAGGAGGGGGTTACAGAGATTGGGAGGGGGTGCAGGGGGACGGAGTGGGTTACAGAGATAGGGAGGGAGTTTAGGGGGATGGTGGGGGTTACAGAGACAGGGAGGGGGTGTAGGGGGACGGAGGGGTTTACAGAGACAGGGAGGGGGTGTAGGGGGACGGAGGGGGTTACAGAGATAGGGAGGGGGTGTAGGGGACGGAGGGCGTTACAGAGATAGGGAGGGGGTGTAGGGGGACGGAGGGGGTTACAGAGATAGGGAGGTGGTGTAGGGGGACGGAGGGTGTTACAGAGACAGGGAGGGGGTGTAGGGGGACGGAGGGGGTTACAGAGATAGGGAGGGGGTGTTGGGGGACGGAGGGGGTTACAGAGATAGGGAGGGGGTGTAGGGGGACGGAGGGGGTTACAGAGACAGGGAGGGAGTGTAGGGGGATACAGAGACAGGGAGGGGGTGTAGGGGGACGGAGGGGGTTACAGAGACAGGGAGGGGGTGTAGGGGGACAGAGGGGGTTATAGAGATAGGGAGGGGGTGTAGGGGGATGGAGGGGGTTACAGAGATAGGGAGGGGGTGTAGGGGGACGGAGGGGGTTACAGAGACAGGGAGGGGGTGTAGGGCGATGGAGGGGGTTACAGAGATAGGGAGGGGGTGTAGGGGGATGGAGGGGGTTACAGAGATAGGGAGGGGGTGTAGGGGGACGGAGGGTGTTACAGAGACAGGGAGGGGGTGTAGGGGGATGGAGGGGGTTACAGAGATAGGGAGGGGGTGTAGGGGGATGGAGGGGGTTACAGAGATAGGGAGGGGGTGTAGGGGGACGGAGGGTGTTACAGAGATAGGGAGGGGGTGTAGGGGGACGGAGGGGGTTACAGAGATTGGGAGGGGGTGTAGGGGGACGGAGGGGGTTACAGAGATAGGGAGGGTGTGTAGGGGGACGGAGGGGGTTACAGAGATAGGGAGGGGGTGTAGGGGGGACAGAGGGGGTTACAGAGACTGGGAGGGGGTGTAGGGGGACGGAGGGGGTTACAGAGACAGGGAGGGGGTGTAGGGGAACGGAGGGGGTTACAGAGACAGGGAGGGGGTGTAGGGGGACGGAGGGGGTTACAGAGACAGGGAGGTGGTGTAGGGGGAAGGAGGGGGTTACAGAGACAGGGAGGGGGTGTAGGGGGACGGAGGGGGTTACAGAGATAGGGAGGGGGTGTAGGGGGACGGAGGGGGTTACAGAGACAGGGAGGGGGTGTAGGGGGACGGAGGGGGTTACAGAGACAGGGAGGGGGTTGTAGGGGGACGGAGGGGGTTACAGAGACAGGGAGGGGGTGTAGGGGGACGGAGGGGGTTACAGAGACAGGGAGGGGGTGTAGGGGACGGAGGGGGTTACAGAGACAGGGAGGGGGTGTAGGGGGACGGAGGGGGTTACAGAGATAGGGAGGGGTTGTAGGGGGACGTATGGGGTTACAGAGACAGGGAGGGGGTGTAGGGGGACGGAGGGAGTTACAGAGTCAGGGAGGGGGTGTAGGGGGACGGAGGGGGTTACAGAGATAGGGAGGGGGTGTAGGGGGGGGCGGAGGGGGTTACAGAGACAGGGAGGGGTTGTAGGGGGACGGAGGGGGTTACAGAGACAGGGAGGGGGTGTAGGGGGACGGAGGGGGTTACAGAGATAGGGAGGGGTTGTAGGGGGACGGAGGGGGTTACAGAGACAGGGAGGGGGTGTAGGGGGACGGAGGGGGTTACAGAGATAGGAAGGGGGTGTAGGGGGACGGAGGGGGTTACAGAGACAGGGAGGGGGTGTAGGGGGACGGAGGGGGTTACAGAGACAGGGAGGGGGTGTAGGGGGACGGAGGGGGTTACAGAGACAGGGAGGGGGTGTAGGGGGACGGAGGGGGTGTAGGGGGACGGAGGGGGTTACAGAGACAGGGAGGGGGTGTAGGGGACGGAGGGGGTGTAGGGGGACGGAGGGTGTTACAGAGATAGGGAGGTGGTGTAGGGGGACGGAGGGTGTTACAGAGACAGGGAGGGGGTGTTGGGGGACGGAGGGGGTTACAGAGATAGGGAGGGGGTGTAGGGGTACGGAGGGGGTTACAGAGACAGGGAGGGGGTGTAGGGGGACGGAGGGGGTTACAGAGATAGGGAGGTGGTGTAGGGGGACGGAGGGTGTTAAAGAGACAGGGAGGGGGTGTAGGGGGACGGAGGGGGTTACAGAGATAGGGAGGGGGTGTAGGGGGACGGAAGGGGTTACAGAGACAGGGAGTGGGTGTAGGGGGACGGAGGGGGTTACAGAGACAGGGAGGGGGTGTAGGGGGACGGAGGGGGTTACAGAGATAGGGAGGTGGTGTAGGGGGACGGAGGGTGTTAAAGAGACAGGGAGGGGGTGTAGGGGGACGGAGGGGGTTACAGAGATAGGGTGGGGGTGTAGGGGGACGGAGGGGGTTACAGAGACAGGGAGGGGGTGTAGGGGGACGGAGGGGGTTACATAGACAGGGAGGGGGTGTAGGGGACGGAGGGGGTTACAGAGACAGGGAGGGGGTGTAGGGGGACGGAGGGGGTTACAGAGACAGGGTGGGGGTGTAGGGGGATGGAGGGGGTTACAGAGATAGGGAGGCGGTGTAGGGGGACGGAGGGGGTTACAGAGATAGGGAGGGGGTGTAGGGGGACAGAGGGGGTTATAGAGATTGGGAGGGGGTGTAGGGGGATGGAGGGGGTTACAGAGATAGGGAGGGGGTGTAGGGGGACGGAGGGGGTTACAGAGACAGGGAGGGGGTGTAGGGGGATGGAGGGGGTTACAGAGACAGGGAGGTGGTGTAGGGGGACGGAGGGGGTTACAGAGATTGGGAGGGGGTGTAGGGGGACGGAGGGGGTTACAGAGACAGGGAGGGGGTGTAGGGGGACGGAGGGGGTTACAGAGATAGGGAGGGGGTGTAGGGGGATGGAGGGGTTTACAGAGATAGGGAGGGAGTGTAGGGGGATGGAGGGGGTTACAGAGACAGGGAGGGGGTGTAGGGGGACAGAGGGGGTTATAGAGATAGGGAGGGGGTGTAGGGGGATGGAGGGGGTTACAGAGATAGGGAGGGGGCGGAGGGGGACGGAGGGGGTTACAGAGATAGGGAGGGGGTGTAGGGGGACGGAGGGGGTTACAGAGACAGGGAGGGGGTGTAGGGGGATGGAGGGGGTTACAGAGACAGGGAGGGGGTGTTGGGGGACGGAGGGTGTTACAGAGATAGGGAGGGGGTGTAGGGGGACGGAGGGGGTTACAGAGACAGGGAGGGGGTGTAGGGGGTTGGAGGGGGTTACAGAGACAGGGTGGGGGTGTAGGGGGACGGAGGGGGTTACAGAGATAGGGAGTGGGTGTAGGGGGATGGAGGGGGTTACAGAGATAGGGAGGGGGTGTAGGGGGACGGAGGGTGTTACAGAGACAGGGAGGGGGTGTAGGGGGATGGAGGGGGTTACAGAGATAGGGAGGGGGGGTAGGGGGACGGAGGGGGTTACAGAGATAGGGAGGGGGTGTAGGGGGATGGAGGGGGTTACAGAGACCGGGAGGGGGTGTAGGGGGACAGAGGGTGTTACAGAGACTGGGACGGGGTGTAGGGGGACGGAGGGGGTTACAGAGACAGGGAGGTGGTGTAGGGGGACGGAGGGGGTTACAGAGATAGGGAGGGGGTGTACGGGGAGGAGGGGGTTACAGAGATTGGGAGGGGGTGTAGGGGGATGGAGGGGGTTACAGAGATAGGGAGGGGGGGTAGGGGGACAGAGGGGGTTACAGAGATAGGGAGGGGGTGTAGGGGGACAGAGGGGGTTACAGAGACAGGGAGGGGGTGTAGGGGGATGGAGGGTGTTACAGAGACTGGGAGGGGGTGTAGGGGGACGGAGGGGGTTACAGAGATAGGGAGGGGGTGTAGGGGGACGGAGGGGGATACAGAGATAGGGAGGGGGTGTTGGGGGATGGAGGGGGTTACAGAGATAGGTAGGGGGTGTTGGGGGATGGAGGGGGTTACAGAGATAGGGAGGGGGTGTAGGGGGACGGAGGGGGTTACAGAGACAGGGAGGGAGTGTAGGGGGATACAGAGACAGGGAGGGGGTGTAGGGGGACGGAGGGGGTTACAGAGACAGGGAGGGGGTGTAGAGGGACGGAGGGGGTTACAGAGATAGGGAGGGGGTGTAGGGGAACGTATGGGGTTACAGAGACAGGGAGGGGGTGTAGGGGGACGGAGGGGGATACAGAGACAGGGAGGGGGTGTAGGGGGACGGAGGGGGTTAGAGAGACAGGGAGGGGGTGTAGGGGGACGGAGGGGGTTACAGAGATAGGGAGGGGGTGTGGGGGACGGAGGGGGTTACAGAGATAGGGAGGGGGTGTAGAGGATGGAGGGGGTTAGAGAGATAGGGAGGGGGTTTAGGGGGACGGAGGGGGTTACAGAGATCGGGAGGGGGTGTAGGGGGACGGAGGGGGTTACAGAGACAGGGAGGGGGTGTAGGGGGACGGAGGGGGTTACAGAGACAGGGAGGGGGTGTAGGGGGACGGAGGGGGTTACAGAGACAGGGAGGGGGTGTAGGGGGACGGAGGGGGTTACAGAGACAGGGAGGGTGTGTAGGGGGACGGAGGGGGTTACAGAGACAGGGAGGGGGCGTAGGGGGACGGAAGGGGTTACAGAGACAGGGAGGGGACGGAGGGGGTTACAGAGATAGGGAGGGGACGGAGGGGGTTACAGAGATAGGGAGGGGGTGTAGGGGACGGAGGGGGTTACAGAGACAGGGAGGGGGTGTAGGGGGACGGAGGGGGTTACAGAGACAGGGAGGGGGTGTAGGGGGACGGAGGGGGTTACAGAGACAGGGTGGGGGTGTAGGGGGACGGAGGGGGTTACAGAGACAGGGAGGGGGTGTAGGGGGACGGAGGGGGTTACAGAGACAGGAAGGGGGTGTAGGGGGACGGAGGGGGTTACAGAGACAGGGAGGGGGTGTAGGGGACGGAGGGTTTGTAGGGGGACGGAGGGGGTTACAGAGACAGGGAGGGGGCGTAGGGGGATACAGAGACAGGGAGGGGGTGTAGGGGGACGGAGGGGGTTACAGAGACAGGGAGGGGGTGTAGGGGGACAGAGGGGGTTACAGAGATAGGGAGGGGGTGTAGGGGGACGGAGGGGGTTACAGAGACAGGGAGGGGGTGTAGGGGGACGGAGGGGGTTACAGAGATAGGGAGGGGGTGTAGGGGGACGGAGGGGGTTACAGAGACAGGGAGGGGGTGTAGGGGGATGGAGGGGGTTACAGAGATAGGGAGGGGGTGTCGGGGGACGGAGGGGTTTACAGAGACAGGGAGGGGGTGTAGGGGGATGGAGGGGATTACAGAGACAGGGAGGGGGTGTAGGGGGATGGAGGGGGTTACAGAGACAGGGAGGGGGTGTAGGGGGATGGAGGGGGTTACAGAGATAGGGAGGTGAAGGGGGTGATTGAGATAGGGAGGGGGTGTAGGGGGACGGAGGGTGTTACAGAGATAGGGAGGTGGTGTAGGGGGATGAAGGGGGTGATTGAGATAGGGAGGGGGTGTAGGGGGACGGAGGGTGTTACAGAGACAGGGAGGGGGTGTAGGGGGATGGAGGGGGTTACAGAGATAGGGAGGGTTGTAGGGGGACGGAGGGTGTTACAGAGACAGGGAGGGGGTGTAGGGGGATGGAGGGGGTTACAGAGATAGCGAGGGGGTGTAGGGGGACGGAGGGGTTTACAGAGATAGGGAGGGCGTGTAGGGGGACGGAGGGGGTTACAGAGATAGGGAGGGGGTGTAGGGGGAAGGAGGGGGTTACAGAGACAGGGAGGGGGTGTAGGGGGATGGAGGGGGTTACAGAGACAGGGAGGGGGGTGTAGGGGGACGGAGGGGGTTACAGAGACAGGGAGGGGGTGTAGGGGGACGGAGGGGGTTACAGAGATAGGGAGGGGGTGTAGGGGGACGGAGGGGGTTACAGAGACAGGGAGGGGGTGTAGGGGGACGGAGGGGGTTACAGAGATAGGGAGGGGGTGTAGGAGGACGGAGTGGGTTACAGAGATAGGGAGGGAGTTTAGGGGGATGGAGGGGGTTACAGAGACAGGGAGGGGGTGTAGGGGGACGGAGGGGGTTACAGAGATAGGGACGGGGTGTAGGGGACGGAGGGGGTTACAGAGATAGGGAGGGGGTGTAGTGGGACGGAGGGGGTTACAGAGATAGGGAGGTGGTGTCGGGGGACGGAGGGTGTTACAGAGACAGGGAGGGGGTGTAGGGGGACGGAGGGGGTTACAGAGATAGGGAGGGGGTGTAGGGAGTCGGAGGGGGTTACAGAGACAGGGAGGGGGGTAGGGGGACGGAGGGGGTTACAGAGGCAGGGAGTGGGTGTAGGGGGACGGAGGGGGTTACAGAGACAGGGAGGGGGTGTAGGGGGACGGAGGGGGTTACAGAGATAGGGAGGGGGTGTAGGGGGACGGAGGGGGTTACAGAGACAGCGAGGGGGTGTAGGGGGATGGAGGGGGTTACAGAGATTGGGAGGGGGTGTAGGGGGACGGAGGGGGTTACAGAGATAGGGAGGGGGTGTAGGGGGATGGAGGGGGTTACAGAGACAGGGAGGGGGTGTAGGGGGACGGAGGGTGTTACAGAGACAGGGAGGGGGTGTAGGGGGACGGAGGGTGTTACAGAGACAGGGAGGGGGTGTAGGGGGACGGAGGGTGTTACAGAGATAGGGAGGTGGTGTAGGGGGATGAAGGGGGTGACAGAGATAGGGAGGGGGTGTTGGGGGACGGAGGGTGTTACAGAGACAGGGAGGGGGTTGTAGGGGGACGGAGGGTGTTACAGAGACAGGGAGGGGGTGTAGGGGGACGGAGGGTGTTACAGAGACAGGGAGGGGGTGTAGGGGGACGGAGGGGGGTTACAGAGACAGGGAGGGGGAGTAGGGGGACGGAGGGGGTTACAGAGATAGGGAGGGGGTGTAGGGGGATACAGAGACAGGGAGGGGGTGTAGAGGATGGAGGGGGTTAGAGAGATAGGGAGGGGGTTTAGGGGGACGGAGGGGGTTACAGAGATCGGGAGGGGGTGTAGGGGGACGGAGGGGGTTACAGAGACAGGGAGGGGGTGTAGGGGGACGGAGGGGGTTACAGAGACAGGGAGGGGGTGTAGGGGGACGGAGGGGGTTACAGAGACAGGGAGGGGGTGTAGGGGGACGGAGGGGGTTACAGAGACAGGGAGGGTGTGTAGGGGGACGGAGGGGGTTACAGAGACAGGGAGGGGGCGTAGGGGGACGGAAGGGGTTACAGAGACAGGGAGGGGACGGAGGGGGTTACAGAGATAGGGAGGGGACGGAGGGGGTTACAGAGATAGGGAGGGGGTGTAGGGGACGGAGGGGGTTACAGAGACAGGGAGGGGGTGTAGGGGGACGGAGGGGGTTACAGAGACAGGGAGGGGGTGTAGGGGGACGGAGGGGGTTACAGAGACAGGGTGGGGGTGTAGGGGGACGGAGGGGGTTACAGAGACAGGGAGGGGGTGTAGGGGGACGGAGGGGGTTACAGAGACAGGAAGGGGGTGTAGGGGGACGGAGGGGGTTACAGAGACAGGGAGGGGGTGTAGGGGGACGGAGGGTTTGTAGGGGGACGGAGGGGGTTACAGAGACAGGGAGGGGGCGTAGGGGGATACAGAGACAGGGAGGGGGTGTAGGGGGACGGAGGGGGTTACAGAGACAGGGAGGGGGTGTAGGGGGACAGAGGGGGTTACAGAGATAGGGAGGGGGTGTAGGGGGGACGGAGGGGGGTTACAGAGACAGGGAGGGGGGTGTAGGGGGACGGAGGGGGTTACAGAGATAGGGAGGGGGTGTAGGGGGACGGAGGGGGTTACAGAGACAGGGAGGGGGTGTAGGGGGATGGAGGGGGTTACAGAGATAGGGAGGGGGTGTCGGGGGACGGAGGGGTTTACAGAGACAGGGAGGGGGTGTAGGGGGATGGAGGGGATTACAGAGACAGGGAGGGGGTGTAGGGGGATGGAGGGGGTTACAGAGACAGGGAGGGGGTGTAGGGGGATGGAGGGGGTTACAGAGATAGGGAGGTGGTGTAGGGGGATGAAGGGGGTGATTGAGATAGGGAGGGGGTGTAGGGGGACGGAGGGTGTTACAGAGATAGGGAGGTGGTGTAGGGGGATGAAGGGGGTGATTGAGATAGGGAGGGGGTGTAGGGGGACGGAGGGTGTTACAGAGACAGGGAGGGGGTGTAGGGGGATGGAGGGGGTTACAGAGATAGGGAGGGTTGTAGGGGGACGGAGGGTGTTACAGAGACAGGGAGGGGGTGTAGGGGGATGGAGGGGGTTACAGAGATAGCGAGGGGGTGTAGGGGGACGGAGGGGTTTACAGAGATAGGGAGGGCGTGTAGGGGGACGGAGGGGGTTACAGAGATAGGGAGGGGGTGTAGGGGGAAGGAGGGGGTTACAGAGACAGGGAGGGGGTGTAGGGGGATGGAGGGGGTTACAGAGACAGGGAGGGGGTGTAGGGGGACGGAGGGGGTTACAGAGACAGGGAGGGGGTGTAGGGGGACGGAGGGGGTTACAGAGATAGGGAGGGGGTGTAGGGGGACGGAGGGGGTTACAGAGACAGGGAGGGGGTGTAGGGGGACGGAGGGGGTTACAGAGATAGGGAGGGGGTGTAGGAGGACGGAGTGGGTTACAGAGATAGGGAGGGAGTTTAGGGGGGATGGAGGGGGTTACAGAGACAGGGAGGGGGTGTAGGGGGACGGAGGGGGTTACAGAGATAGGGACGGGGTGTAGGGGACGGAGGGGGTTACAGAGATAGGGAGGGGGTGTAGTGGGACGGAGGGGGTTACAGAGATAGGGAGGTGGTGTCGGGGGACGGAGGGTGTTACAGAGACAGGGAGGGGGTGTAGGGGGACGGAGGGGGTTACAGAGATAGGGAGGGGGTGTAGGGAGTCGGAGGGGGTTACAGAGACAGGGAGGGGGGTAGGGGGACGGAGGGGGTTACAGAGGCAGGGAGTGGGTGTAGGGGGACGGAGGGGGTTACAGAGACAGGGAGGGGGGTGTAGGGGGACGGAGGGGGTTACAGAGATAGGGAGGGGGTGTAGGGGGACGGAGGGGGTTACAGAGACAGCGAGGGGGTGTAGGGGGATGGAGGGGGTTACAGAGATTGGGAGGGGGTGTAGGGGGACGGAGGGGGTTACAGAGATAGGGAGGGGGTGTAGGGGGATGGAGGGGGTTACAGAGACAGGGAGGGGGTGTAGGGGGACGGAGGGTGTTACAGAGACAGGGAGGGGGGTGTAGGGGGACGGAGGGTGTTACAGAGACAGGGAGGGGGTGTAGGGGGACGGAGGGTGTTACAGAGATAGGGAGGTGGTGTAGGGGGATGAAGGGGGTGACAGAGATAGGGAGGGGGTGTTGGGGGACGGAGGGTGTTACAGAGACAGGGAGGGGGTGTAGGGGGACGGAGGGTGTTACAGAGACAGGGAGGGGGTGTAGGGGGACGGAGGGTGTTACAGAGACAGGGAGGGGGTGTAGGGGGACGGAGGGTGTTGCAGAGACAGGGAGGGGGTGTAGGGGGACGGAGGGGGTTACAGAGACAGGGAGGGGGTGTAGAGGGACGGAGGGGGTTACAGAGATAGGGAGGGGGTGTAGGGGGACGGAGGGGGTTACAGAGATAGGGAGGGGGTGTAGGGGGATGGAGGGGGTTACAGAGATTGGGAGGGGGTGTAGGGGGACGGAGGGGGTTACAGAGATAGGGAGGGGGTGTAGGGGGATGGAGGGGGTTACAGAGACAGGGAGGGGGTGTAGGGGGACGGAGGGTGTTACAGAGACAGGGAGGGGGTGTAGGGGGACGGAGGGTGTTACAGAGACAGGGAGGGGGTGTAGGGGGACGGAGGGTGTTACAGAGATAGGGAGGTGGTGTAGGGGGATGAAGGGGGTGACAGAGATAGGGAGGGGGTGTTGGGGGACGGAGGGTGTTACAGAGACAGGGAGGGGGTGTAGGGGGACGGAGGGTGTTACAGAGACAGGGAGGGGGTGTAGGGGGACGGAGGGTGTTACAGAGACAGGGAGGGGGTGTAGGGGGACGGAGGGTGTTGCAGAGACAGGGAGGGGGTGTAGGGGGACGGAGGGTGTTACAGAGATAGGGAGGTGGTGTAGGGGGATGAAGGGGGTGACAGAGATAGGGAGGGGGTGTAGGGGGACGGAGGGTGTTACAGAGACAGGGAGGGGGTGTAGGGGGACAGAGGGGGTTACAAAGATAACGAGGGGGTGTAGGGGGACGGAGGGGTTTACAGAGATAGGGAGGGGGTGTAGGGGGACGGAGGGGGTTACAGAGACAGGGAGGGGGTGTAGGGGGATGGAGGGGGTTACAGAGATATGGAGGGGGGTGTAGGGGGATGGAGGGGTTTACAGAGATAGGGAGGGGGTGTAGGGGGATGGAGGGGGTTACAGAGAGAGAGAGGGGGTGTAGGGGGTACAGAGACAGGGAGGGGGTGTAGGGGGACGGAGGGGGTTACAGAGACAGGGAGGGGGTGTAGGGGACGGAGGGGGTTACAGAGATAGGGAGGGGGTGTAGGGGACGGAGGGGGTTACAGAGATAGGGAGGGGGTGTAGTGGACGGAGGGGGTTACAGAGATAGGGAGGGGGTGTAGGGGGACGGAGGGGGTTACAGAGATAGGGAGGGGGTGTAGGGGGACGGAGGGGGTTACATAGACAGGGAGGGGGTGTAGGGGGACGGAGGGGTTTACAGAGATAGGGAGGGGGTGTAGGGGGATGGAGGGGGTTACAGAGACAGGGAGGGGGTGTAGGGGGATGGAGGGGGTTACAGAGATATGGAGGGGGTGTAGGGGGATGGAGGGTGTTACAGAGACAGGGAGGGGGTGTAGGGGGATGGAGGGGGTTACAGAGATAGGGAGGGGGTGTAGGGGGACGGAGGGGTTTACAGAGATAGGGAGGGGGTGTAGGGGGACGGAGGGGGTTACAGAGACAGGGAGGGGGTGTAGGGGGACGGAGGGGGTTACTGAGACAGGGAGGGGGTGTAGGGGGATGGAGGGGGTTACAGAGATAGGGAGGGGGTGTAGGGGGACGGAGGGGGTTACAGAGACAGGGAGGGGGTGTAGGGGGATGGAGGGGGTTACAGAGACAGGAAGGGGGTGTAGGGGACGGAGGGGGTTACAGAGATAGGGAGGGGGTGTAGGGGGATACAGAGACAGGGAGCGGGTGTAGGGGGACGGATGGGGGTTACAGAGACAGGGAGGGGGTGTAGGGGGACAGAGGGGGTAACAGAGATAGGGAGGGGGTGTAGGGGGATGGAGGGGGTTACAGAGACAGGGAGGGGGTGTAGGGGGACGGAGGGTGTTACAGAGACAGGGAGGGGGTGTAGGGGGATGGAGGGGGTTACAGAGACAGGGAGGGGGTGTAGGGGGACGGAGGGGGTTACAGAGACAGTGAGGGGGTGTAGGGGGACGGAGGGGGTTACAGAGATAGGGAGGGGGTGTAGGGGGACGGAGTGGGTTACAGAGACAGGGAGGGGGTGTTTTGGGATGGAGGGGGTTACAGAGATATGGAGGGGGTGTAGGGGGATGGAGGGTGTTACAGAGACAGGGAGGGGGTGTAGGGGGATGGAGGGGGTTACAGAGATAGGGAGGGGGTGTAGGGGGACGGAGGGTGTTACAGAGACAGGGAGGGGGTGTAGGGGGATGGAGGGGGTTACAGAGATATGGAGGGGGTGTAGGGGGACGGAGGGGGGTTACAGTGATAGGGAGGGGGTGTAGGGGGACGGAGGGGGTTACAGAGACAGGGAGGGGTTGTAGGGGGATGGAGGGGGTTACAGAGATAGGGAGGGGGTGTAGGGGGACGGAGGGGGTTACAGAGATAGGGAGGGGGTGTAGGGGGATGGAGGGGGTTACAGAGATAGGGAGGGGGTGTAGGGGGACGGAGGGGGTTACAGAGATAGGGAGGGGGTGTAGGGGGACGGAGGGGGTTACAGAGACAGGGTGGGGGTGTAGGGGGACGGAGGGGGTTACAGAGATAGGGAGGGGGTGTAGGGGGACGGAGGGGGTTACAGAGACAGTGTGGGGGTGTAGGGGGACGGAGGGGGTTACAGAGACAGGGAGGGGGTGTAGGGGGACGGAGGGGGTTACAGAGACAGGGAGGGGGTGTAGGGGGAAGGAGGGGGTGACAGAGACAGGGAGGGGGTGTAGGGGGATGGAGGGGGTTACAGAGATAGGGAGGGGGTGTAGGGGGACGGAGGGGGTTACAGAGACAGGGAGGGGGTGTAGGGGGACGGAGGGGGTTACAGAGATAGGGAGGGGGTGTAGGGGGATGGAGGGGGTTACAGAGATAGGGAGGGGGTGTAGGGGGACGGAGGGTGTTACAGAGACAGGGAGGGGGTGTAGGGGGATGGAGGGGGTTATAGAGATAGGGAGGGGGTGTAGGGGGACGGAGGGGGTTACAGAGATAGGGAGGGGGTGTAGGGGGATGGAGGGGGTTACAGAGATAGCGAGGGGGTGTAGGGGGACGAAGGGGTTTACAGAGATAGGGAGGGGGTGTTGGGGGACGGAGGGGGTTACAGAGACAGGGAGGGGGTGTAGGGGGATGGAGGGGGTTACAGAGATAGGGAGGGGGTGTAGGGGGATGGAGGGGTTTACAGAGATAGGGAGGGGGTGTAGGGGGATGGAGGGGGTTACAGAGATAGGGAGGGGGTGTAGGGGGACGGAGGGTGTTACAGAGACAGGGAGGGGGTGTAGGGGGATGGAGGGGGCTACAGAGATAGGGAGGGGGTGTAGGGGGACGGAGGGGGTTACAGAGATAGGGAGGGCGTGTGGGGGGATGGAGGGGGTTACAGAGATAGGGAGGGGGTGCTGGGGGACGGAGGGGGTTACAGAGAGAGGGAGGGGGTGTAGTGGGACGGAGGGTGTTACAGAGATAGGGAGGGGGTGTAGGGGGACGGCGGGGGTTACAGAGATTGGGAGGGGGTGTAGGGGGACGGAGGGGGTTACATAGACAGGGAGGGGGTGTAGGGGGATACAGAGACAGGGAGGGGGTGTAGGGGGACGGAGGGGGTTACAGAGACAGGGAGGGGGTGTAGGGGGACGGAGGGGGTTACAGAGACAGGGAGGGGATGTAGGGGGACGGAGGGGGTTACAGAGACAGGGAGGGGGTGTAGGGGGACGGAGGGGGTTACAGAGACAGGGAGGGGGTGTAGGGGGACGGAGGGGGTTACAGAGACAGGGAGGGGGTGTAGGGGGCGGAGGGGGTTACAGAGACAGGGAGGGGGTGTAGGGGGACAGAGGGGTTTACAGAGATAGGGAGGGGGTGTTGGGGGATGGAGGGGGTTACAGAGATAGGGAGGGTGTGTAGGGGGACGGAGGGGGTTACAGAGACAGGGAGGGGGTGTAGGGGGATGGAGGGGGTTACAGAGACAGGGAGGGGGTGTAGGGGGACGGAAGGGGTTACAGAGATAGGGAGGGGGTGTAGGGGGATGGAGGGGGTTACAGAGATAGGGAGGGGGTGTAGGGGGACGGAGGGTGTTACAGAGACAGGGAGGGGGTGTAGGGGGACGGAGGGTGTTACAGAGACAGGGAGGGGGTGTAGGGGGATGGAGGGGGTTACAGAGATAGGGAGGGGGTGCAGGGGGACGGAGGGGGTTGCAGAGATAGGGAGGGGGTGTAGGGGGACGGAGGGAGTTACAGAGACAGGGAGGGGGTGTAGGGGGATGGAGGGGGTTACAGAGATAGGGAGGGGGTGTAGGGGGATACAGAGACAGGGTGGGGTTGTAGGGGGACGGAGGGTGTTACAGAGACAGGGAGGGGGTGTTGGGGGACGGAGGGTGTTACAGAGACAGGGAGGGGGTGTAGGGGGACGGAGGGTGTTACAGAGACAGGGAGGGGGTGTAGGGGGACGGAGGGTGTTGCAGAGACAGGGAGGGGGGTGTAGGGGGACGGAGGGTGTTACAGAGATAGGGAGGTGGTGTAGGGGGATGAAGGGGGTGACAGAGATAGGGAGGGGGTGTAGGGGGACGGAGGGTGTTACAGAGACAGGGAGGGGGGTGTAGGGGGACAGAGGGGGTTACAAAGATAACGAGGGGGTGTAGGGGGACGGAGGGGTTTACAGAGATAGGGAGGGGGTGTAGGGGGACGGAGGGGGTTACAGAGACAGGGAGGGGGTGTAGGGGGATGGAGGGGGTTACAGAGATATGGAGGGGGTGTAGGGGGATGGAGGGGTTTACAGAGATAGGGAGGGGGTGTAGGGGGATGGAGGGGGTTACAGAGAGAGAGAGGGGGTGTAGGGGGGTACAGAGACAGGGAGGGGGTGTAGGGGGACGGAGGGGGTTACAGAGACAGGGAGGGGGTGTAGGGGACGGAGGGGGTTACAGAGATAGGGAGGGGGTGTAGGGGACGGAGGGGGTTACAGAGACAGTGAGGGGGTGTAGGGGGACGGAGGGGGTTACAGAGATAGGGAGGGGGTGTAGGGGGACGGAGTGGGTTACAGAGACAGGGAGGGGGTGTAGGGGGATGGAGGGGGTTACAGAGATAGGGAGGGGGTGTAGGGGGATGGAGGGTGTTACAGAGACAGGGAGGGGGTGTAGGGGGATGGAGGGGGTTACAGAGATAGGGAGGGGGTGTAGGGGGACGGAGGGGGTTACATAGACAGGGAGGGGGTGTAGGGGGACGGAGGGGTTTACAGAGATAGGGAGGGGGTGTAGGGGGATGGAGGGGGTTACAGAGACAGGGAGGGGGTGTAGGGGGATGGAGGGGGTTACAGAGATATGGAGGGGGTGTAGGGGGATGGAGGGTGTTACAGAGACAGGGAGGGGGTGTAGGGGGATGGAGGGGGTTACAGAGATAGGGAGGGGGTGTAGGGGGACGGAGGGGTTTACAGAGATAGGGAGGGGGTGTAGGGGGACGGAGGGGGTTACAGAGACAGGGTGGGGGTGTAGGGGGACGGAGGGGGTTACAGAGATAGGGAGGGGGTGTAGGGGGACGGAGGGGGTTACAGAGACAGGGTGGGGGTGTAGGGGGACGGAGGGGGTTACAGAGACAGGGAGGGGGTGTAGGGGGACGGAGGGGGTTACAGAGACAGGGAGGGGGTGTAGGGGGAAGGAGGGGGTGACAGAGACAGGGAGGGGGTGTAGGGGGATGGAGGGGGGTTACAGAGATAGGGAGGGGGTGTAGGGGGACGGAGGGGGTTACAGAGACAGGGAGGGGGTGTAGGGGGACGGAGGGGGTTACAGAGATAGGGAGGGGGTGTAGGGGGATGGAGGGGGTTACAGAGATAGGGAGGGGGTGTAGGGGGACGGAGGGTGTTACAGAGACAGGGAGGGGGTGTAGGGGGATGGAGGGGGTTATAGAGATAGGGAGGGGGTGTAGGGGGACGGAGGGGGTTACAGAGATAGGGAGGGGGTGTAGGGGGATGGAGGGGGTTACAGAGATAGCGAGGGGGTGTAGGGGGACGAAGGGGTTTACAGAGATAGGGAGGGGGTGTTGGGGGACGGAGGGGGTTACAGAGACAGGGAGGGGGTGTAGGGGGATGGAGGGGGTTACAGAGATAGGGAGGGGGTGTAGGGGGATGGAGGGGTTTACAGAGATAGGGAGGGGGTGTAGGGGGATGGAGGGGGTTACAGAGATAGGGAGGGGGTGTAGGGGGACGGAGGGTGTTACAGAGACAGGGAGGGGGGTGTAGGGGGATGGAGGGGGCTACAGAGATAGGGAGGGGGTGTAGGGGGACGGAGGGGGTTACAGAGATAGGGAGGGCGTGTGGGGGGATGGAGGGGGTTACAGAGATAGGGAGGGGGTGTAGGGGGACGGAGGGAGTTACAGAGACAGGGAGGGGGTGTAGGGGGATGGAGGGGGTTACAGAGATAGGGAGGGGGTGTAGGGGGACGGAGGGGGTTACAGAGAGAGGGAGGGGGTGTAGTGGGACGGAGGGTGTTACAGAGATAGGGAGGGGGTGTAGGGGGACGGCGGGGGTTACAGAGATTGGGAGGGGGTGTAGGGGGACGGAGGGGGTTACATAGACAGGGAGGGGGTGTAGGGGGATACAGAGACAGGGAGGGGGTGTAGGGGGACGGAGGGGGTTACAGAGACAGGGAGGGGGTGTAGGGGGACGGAGGGGGTTACAGAGACAGGG
The DNA here is from genome assembly GCF_030684315.1 of Stegostoma tigrinum. Lineage (NCBI taxonomy): Eukaryota > Metazoa > Chordata > Chondrichthyes > Orectolobiformes > Stegostomatidae > Stegostoma > Stegostoma tigrinum. The sequence continues at coordinate 22,839 of NW_026728553.1, read as the reverse complement.
AGGGGATGTAGGGGGACGGAGGGGGTTACAGAGACAGGGAGGGGGTGTAGGGGGACGGAGGGGGTTACAGAGACAGGGAGGGGGTGTAGGGGGACGGAGGGGGTTACAGAGACAGGGAGGGGGTGTAGGGGGACGGAGGGGGTTACAGAGACAGGGAGGGGGTGTAGGGGGCGGAGGGGGTTACAGAGACAGGGAGGGGGTGTAGGGGGACAGAGGGGTTTACAGAGATAGGGAGGGGGTGTTGGGGGATGGAGGGGGTTACAGAGATAGGGAGGGTGTGTAGGGGGACGGAGGGGTTTACAGAGACAGGGAGGGGGTGTAGGGGGATGGAGGGGGTTACAGAGACAGGGAGGGGGTGTAGGGGGACGGAAGGGGTTACAGAGATAGGGAGGGGGTGTAGGGGGATGGAGGGGGTTACAGAGATAGGGAGGGGGTGTAGGGGGACGGAGGGTGTTACAGAGACAGGGAGGGGGTGTAGGGGGACGGAGGGTGTTACAGAGACAGCGAGGGGGTGTAGGGGGACGCAGGGTGTTACAGAGACAGGGAGGGGGTGTAGGGGGATGGAGGGGGTTACAGAGATAGGGAGGGGGTGCAGGGGGACGGAGGGGGTTGCAGAGATAGGGAGGGGGTGTAGGGGGACGGAGGGAGTTACAGAGACAGGGAGGGGGTGTAGGGGGATGGAGGGGGTTACAGAGATAGGGAGGGGGTGTAGGGGGATACAGAGACAGGGTGGGGGTGTAGGGGGACGGAGGGGGTTACAGAGACAGGGAGGGGGTGTGGGGGGACAGAGGGGGTTACAGAGATAGGGAGGGGGTGTAGGGGGATGGAGGGGGTTACAGAGATAGGGAGGGGGTGTAGGGGGACGGAGGGGGATACAGAGACAGGGAGGGGGTTTCGGGGGATGGAGGGGGTTACAGAGATATGGAGGGGGTGTAGGGGGATGGAGGGTGTTACAGAGACAGGGAGGGGGTGTAGGGGGACGGAGGGGGTTACAGAGATAGGGAGGGGGTGTAGGGGGACGGAGGGTGTTACAGAGACAGGGAGGGGGTGTAGGGGGATGGAGGGGGGTACAGAGATATGGAGGGGGTGTAGGGGGACGGAGGGTGTTACAGAGATAGGGAGGGGGTGTAGGGGGATGGAGCGGGTTACAGTGATAGGGAGGGGGTGTAGGGGGGCGGAGGGGGTTACAGAGACAGGGAGGGGGTGTAGGGGGATGGAGGGGGTTACAGAGATAGGGAGGGGGTGTAGGGGGACGGAGGGGGTTACAGAGATAGGGAGGGGGTGTAGGGGGATGGAGGGGGTTACAGAGATAGGGAGGGGGTGTAGGGGGACGGAGGGGGTTACAGAGATAGGGAGGGGGTGTAGGGGGACGGAGGTGGTTACAGAGATAGGGAGGGTGTGTAGGGGGACGGAGGGGGTTACATAGACAGGGAGGGGGTGTAGGGGACGGAGGGGGTTACAGAGACAGGGAGGGGGTGTAGGGGGACGGAGGGGGTTACAGAGACAGGGAGGGGGAGTAGGGGGACGGAGGGGGTTACAGAGATAGGGAGGGGGTGTAGGGGGATACAGAGACAGGGAGGGGGTGTAGGGGGACGGAGGGGGTTACAGAGACAGCGAGGGGGTGTAGGGGGACAGAGGGGGTTACAGAGATAGGGAGGGGGTGTAGGGGGATGGAGGGGGTTACAGAGATAGGGTGGGGGTGTAGGGGGACGGAGGGGGTTACAGAGACAGGGAGGGGGTTTAGGGGGATGGAGGGGGTTACAGAGATAGGGAGGGGGTGTAGGGGGATGGAGGGTGTTACAGAGACAGGGAGAGGGTGTAGGGGGACGGAGGGTGTTACAGAGACAGGGAGGGGGTGTAGGGGGACGGAGGGGGTTACAGAGATAGGGAGGGGGTGTAGGGGTACGGTGGGGGTTACAGAGATAGGGAGGGGGTGTAGGGGGATGGAGGGGGTTACAGAGATTGGGAGGGGGTGCAGGCGGACGGAGGGGGTTACAGAGATAGGGAGGGAGTGTAGGGGGACGGAGGGGGTTACAGAGACAGGGAGGGGGTGTAGGGGGACGGAGGGGGTTACAGAGATAGGGAGGGGGTGTAGGGGGATGGAGGGGGTTACAGAGATTGGGAGGGGGTGCAGGCGGACGGAGGGGGTTACAGAGATAGGGAGGGGGTGTAGGGGGACAGAGGGGGTTTCAGAGACTGGGAGGGGGTGTAGGGGGATGGAGGGGGTTACAGAGATAGGGAGGGGGTGTAGGGGGATGGAGGGTGTTACAGAGACAGGGAGGGGGTGTAGAGGGACGGAGGGGGTTACAGAGATAGGGAGGGGGTGTAGGGGGATGGAGGGGGTTACAGAGATAGGGAGGGGGTGTAGGGGGACGGAGGGGGTTACAGAGACAGGGAGGGGGTGTAGGGGGATGGAGGGTTTGTAGGGGGACGGAGGGGGTTACAGAGATAGGGAGGGGGTTTAGGGGGACGGAGGGGGTTACAGAGACAGGGAGGGGGTGTAGGGGGACGGAGGGGGTTACAGAGACAGGGAGTGGGTGTAGGGGGACGGAGGGGTTTACAGAGACAGGGAGGGGGTGTAGGGGGATGGAGGGGGTTACAGAGATATGGAGGGGGCGTAGGGGGACGGAGGGTGTTACAGAGACAGGGAGGGGGTGTAGGGGGATGGAGGGGGTTACAGAGATAGGGAGGGGGTGTAGGGGGACGGAGGGGGTTACAGAGATAGGGAGGGGGTGTAGGGGGACGGAGGGGGTTACAGAGATAGGGAGGGGGTGTAGGGGGACGGAAGGGGGTTACATAGACAGGGAGGGGGTGTAGGGGACGGAGGGGGTTACAGAGACAGGGAGGGGGTGTAGGGGGACGGAGGGGTTTACAGAGACAGGGAGGGGGTGTAGGGGGACGGAGGGGGTTACAGAGACAGGGTGGGGGTGTAGGGGGATGGAGGGGGTTACAGAGATCGGGAGGGGGTGTAGGGGGACGGAGGGGGTTACAGAGACAGGGAGGGGGTGTAGGGGGATGGAGGGGGTTACAGAGATAGGGAGGGGGTGTAGGGGGATAGAGGGGGTTACAGAGATAGGGAGGGGGTGTAGGGGGACGGAGGGTGTTACAGAGACAGGGAGGGGGTGTAGGGGGATGGAGGGGGTTACAGAGATAGGGAGGGGGTGTAGGGGGACGGAGGGGGTTACAGAGATAGGGAGGGGGTGTAGGGGGACGGAGGGGGTTACAGAGATTGGGAGGGGGTGCAGGGGGACGGAGGGGGTTACAGAGATAGGGAGGGGGTGTAGGGGGACGGAGGGGGTTACAGAGACAGGGAGGGGGTGTAGGGGGACAGAGGGGGTTACAGAGATAGGGAGGGGGTGTAGGGGGACGGAGGGGGTTACAGAGATAGGGAGGGGGTGTAGGGGGACGGAGGGGGTTACAGAGACAGGGAGGGGGCGTAGGGGGACGGAGGGGGTTACAGAGACAGGGAGGGGGTGTAGGGGGACGGATGGGATTACAGAGATAGGGAGAGGGTGTAGGGGGACAGAGGGGGTTACAGAGACTGGGAGGGGGTGTAGGGGGACGGAGGGGGTTACAGAGACAGGGAGGGGGTGTAGGGGGACGGAGGGGGTTACAGAGACAGGGAGGGGGTGTAGGGGGACGGAGGGGGTTACAGAGATAGGGAGGGGGTGTAGGGGGACGGAGGGGGTTACAGAGACAGGGAGGGGGTGCTGGGGGACGGAGGGGGTTACAGAGATAGGGAGGGGGTGCTGGGGGACGGAGGGGGTTACAGAGACAGGGAGGGGGTGTAGGGGGACGGAGGGGGTTACAGAGACAGGGAGGGGGTGTAGGGGGACGGAGGGGGGTACAGAGATATGGAGGGGGTGTAGGGGGACGGAGGGTGTTACAGAGACAGGGAGGGGGTGTAGGGGGACGAGGGGGTTACAGAGACAGGGAGGGGGTGTAGGGGGACGGAGGGTGTTACAGAGATAGGGAGGGGGTGTAGGGGGACGGAGGGGGTTACAGAGACAGGGAGGGGGTGTAGGGGGACGGAGGGGGTTACAGAGATAGGGAGGGGGAGTAGGGGGACGGAGGGGGTTACAGAGATAGGGAGGGGGTGTAGGGGGACGGAGGGGGTTACAGAGATAGGGAGGGGGAGTAGGGGGACGGAGGGTGTGACAGAGATAGGGAAGGGGTGTAGGGGGACGGAGGGGGTTACAGAGATAGGGAGGGTGTGTAGGGGGACGGAGGGGGTTACATAGACAGGGAGGGGGTGTAGGGGGACGGAGGGGGTTACAGAGATAGGGAGGGGGTGTAGGGGGACGGAGGGGGTTACATAGACAGGGAGGGGGTGTAGGGGACGGAGGGGGTTACAGAGACAGGGAGGGGGTGTAGGGGGACGGAGGGGGTTACAGAGACAGGGAGGGGGAGTAGGGGGACGGAGGGGGTTACAGAGATAGGGAGGGGGAGTAGGGGGACGGAGGGGGTTACAGAGATAGGGAGGGGGTGTAGGGGGATACAGAGACAGGGAGGGGGTGTAGGGGGACGGAGGGGGTTACAGAGACAGGGAGGGGGAGTAGGGGGACGGAGGGGGTTACAGAGATAGGGAGGGGGAGTAGGGGGACGGAGGGGGTTACAGAGACAGGGAGGGGGTGTCGGGGGACAGAGGGGGTTACAGAGATAGGGAGGGGGTGTAGGGGGATGGAGGGGGTTACAGAGATAGGGTGGGGGTGTAGGGGGACGGAGGGGGTTACAGAGACAGGGACGGGGTGTAGGGGGATGGAGGGGGTTACAGAGATAGGGAGGGGGTGTAGGGGGATGGAGGGTGTTACAGAGACAGGGAGGGGGTGTAGGGGGACGGAGGGTGTTACAGAGATAGGGAGGGGGTGCAGGCGGACGGAGGGGGTTACAGAGATAGGGAGGGAGTGTAGGGGGACGGAGGGGGTTACAGAGACAGGGAGGGGGTGTAGGGGGACGGAGCGGGTTACAGAGATAGGGAGGGGGTGTAGGGGGAAGGAGGGGGTTACAGAGACAGGGAGGGGGTGTAGGGGGACGGAGGGTGTTACAGAGACACGGAGGGGGTGTAGGGGGACGGAGGGGGTTACAGAGACAGGGAGGGGGTGTAGGGGGACGGAGGGGGTTACAGAGACAGGGAGGGGGTGTAGGGGGATGGAGGGTTTGTAGGGGGACGGAGGGGGTTACAGAGATAGGGAGGGGATGTAGGGGGACGGAGGGGGTTACAGAGACAGGGAGGGGGTGTAGGGGGACGGAGGGGTTTACAGAGACAGGGAGGGGGTGTAGGGGGATGGAGGGGGTTACAGAGATATGGAGGGGGTGTAGGGGGACGGAGGGGGTTACAGAGATAGGGAGGGGGTGTAGGGGGATGGAGGGGGTTACAGAGATAGGGAGGGGGTGTAGGGGGACGGAGGGGGTTACAGAGATAGGGAGGGGGTGTAGGGGGACGGAGGGGGTTACAGAGATAGGGAGGGGGTGTAGGGGGACGGAGGGGGTTACAGAGATAGGGAGGGGGTGTAGGGGGACGGAGGGGGTTACATAGACAGGGAGGGGGTGTAGGGGACGGAGGGGGTTACAGAGACAGGGAGGGGGTGTAGGGGGACGGAGGGGGTTACAGAGACAGGGAGGGGGTGTAGGGGGACGGAGGGGGTTACAGAGACAGGGTGGGGGTGTAGGGGGATGGAGGGGGTTACAGAGATAGGGAGGGGGTGTAGGGGGATACAGAGACAGGGAGGGGGTGTAGGGGGACAGAGGGGGTTACAGAGATAGGGAGGGGGTGTAGGGGGATGGAGGGGGTTACAGAGATAGGGAGGGGGTGTAGGGGGACGGAGGGGGTTACAGAGACAGGGAGGGGGTGTAGCGGGATGGAGGGGGTTACAGAGATAGGGAGGGGTGTAGGGGGATGGAGGGGGTTACAGAGATAGGGAGGGGGTGTAGGGGGACGGAGGGTGTTACAGAGACAGGGAGGGGGTGTAGGGGGATGGAGGGGGTTACAGAGATAGGGAGGGGGTGTAGGGGGACGGAGGGGGTTACAGAGACAGGGAGGGGGTGTAGGGGGACGGAGGGGGTTACAGAGATAGGGAGGGGGTGTAGGGGGACGGAGGGGGTTACAGAGATAGGAAGGGGGTGTAGGGGGACGGAGGGGGTTACAGAGATAGGAAGGGGGTGTAGGGGGACGGAGGGGGTTACAGAGACAGGGAGGGGGTGTAGGGGGACGGAGGGTGTTACAGAGATAGGGAGGGGGTGTAGGGGGTCGGAGGGGGTTACAGAGATAGGGAGGGGGTGCAGGGGGACGGAGGGGGTTACAGAGATAGGAAGGGGGTGTAGGGGGACGGAGGGGGTTACAGAGACAGGGAGGGGGTGTAGGGGGACAGAGGGGGTTACAGAGATAGGGAGGGGGTGTAGGGGGACGGAGGGGGTTACAGAGATAGGGAGGGGGTGTAGGGGGACGGAGGGGGTTACAGAGACAGGGAGGGGGCGTAGGGGGACGGAGGGGGTTACAGAGACAGGGAGGGGGTGTAGGGGGATGGAGGGGATTACAGAGATAGGGAGGGGGTGTAGGGGGACAGAGGGGGTTACAGTGACAGGGAGGGGGCGTAGGGGGACGGAGGGGGTTACAGAGACAGGGAGGTGGTGTAGGGGGACGGAGGGGGTTACAGAGACAGGGAGGGGGTGTAGGGGGACGGAGGGGGTTACAGAGATAGGGAGGGGGTGCTGGGGGACGGAGGGGGTTACAGAGATAGGGAGGGGGTGCTGGGGGACGGAGGGGGTTACAGAGATAGGGAGGGGGTGTAGGGGGACGGAGCGGGTTACAGAGACAGGGAGGGGGTGTAGGGGGACGGAGGGGGTTACAGAGACAGGGAGGGGGTGTAGGGGGACGGAGGGGGTTACAGAGACAGGGTGGGGGTGTAGGGGGACGGAGGGGGTTACAGAGACAGGGAGGGGTGTAGGGGGACGGAGGGGGTTACAGAGATAGGGAGGGGGTGTAGGGGGACGGAGGGGGTTTCAGAGATTGGGAGGGGGTGTAGGGGGACGGAGGGGGTTACATAGACAGGGAGAGGGTGTAGGGGGACGGAGGGGGTTACAGAGACAGGGTGGGGGTGTAGGGGGACGGAGGGGGTTACATAGACAGGGAGGGGGTGTTGGGGGACGGAGGGGGTTACAGAGATAGGGAGGGGGTGTAGGGGGACGGAGGGGGTTACATAGACAGGGAGGGGGTGTAGGGGACGGAGGGGGTTACAGAGACAGGGAGGGGGTGTAGGGGGACGGAGGGGGTTACAGAGACAGGGAGGGGGTGTAGGGGGACGGAGGGGGTTACAGAGACAGGGAGGGGGTGTAGGGGGACGGAGGGGGTTACAGAGATAGGGAGGGAGTGTAGGGGGATACAGAGACAGGGAGGGGGTGTAGGGGGACGGAGGGGGTTACAGAGACAGGGAGGGGGTGTAGGGGGACGGAGGGGGTTACAGAGACAGGGAGGGGGTGTAGGGGGATGGAGGGGGTTACAGAGATAGGGAGGGGGTGTAGGGGGATGGAGGGGGTTACAGAGATAGGGAGGGGGTGTAGGGGGATGGAGGGGGTTACAGAGACAGGGAGGGGGTGTAGGGGGACGGAGGGGGTTACAGAGATAGGGAGGGGGTGTAGGGGGAGGAGGGGGTTACAGAGATTGGGAGGGGGTGTAGGGGGACGGAGGGGGTTACAGAGACAGGGAGGGGGTGTAGGTGGATGGAGGGGGATACAGAGACAGGGAGGGGGTGCAGGGGGACGGAGTGGGTTACTGAGATAGGGAGGGGGTGTAGGGGGACGGAGGGGGTTACAGAGACAGGGAGGGGGTGTAGGGGGACGGAGGGGGTTACAGAGACAGGAAGGGGGAGTAGGTGGACGGAGGGGGTTACAGAGACAGGGAGGGGGTGTAGGGGGACGGAGGGTTTGTAGGGGGACGGAGGGGGTTACAGAGACAGGGAGGGGGTGTAGGGGGACGGAGGGGGTTACAGAGATAGGGAGGGGGTGTAGGGGGACGGAGGGGGTTACAGAGACAGGGAGGGGGTGTAGGTGGATGGAGGGGGATACAGAGACAGGGAGGGGGTGTAGGGGGACGGAGGGGGTTACAGAGACAGGGAGGGGGTGTAGGGGGACAGAGGGGGTTACATAGATAGGGAGGGGGTGTAGGGGGATGGAGGGGTTTACAGAGATAGGGAGGGGGTGTTGGAGGACGGAGGGGTTTACAGAGACAGGGAGGGGGTGTAGGGGGATGGAGGGGGTTACAGATACAGGGAGGGGGGTGTAGGGGGATGGAGGGGGTTACAGAGATAGGGAGGGTGTGTAGGGGGACGGAGGGTGTTACAGAGACAGGGAGGGGGTGTAGGGGGATGGAGGGGGTTACAGAGATATGGAGGGGGTGTAGGGGGACGGAGGGGGTTACAGAGATATGGAGGGGGTGTAGGGGGACGGAGGGGGTTACAGAGATAGGGAGGTGGTGTAGGGGGATGAAGTGGGTGACAGAGATAGGGAGGGGGTGTAGGGGGACGGAGGGTGTTACAGAGACAGGGAGGGGGTGTAGGGGGATGGAGGGGGTTACAGAGATAGGGAGGGGGTGTAGGGGGACGGAGGGGGTTACAGAGACAGGGAGGGGGTGTAGGGGGACGGAGGGTGTTACAGAGACAGGGAGGGGGTGTAGGGGGACGGAGGGGGTTACAGAGACAGGGAGGGGGTGTAGGGGGACGGAGGGGTTTACAGAGATAGGGAGGGGGTGTAGGGGGACGGAGGGGGTTACAGAGAGAGGGAGGGGGTGTAGGGGGACGGAGGGGGTTACAGAGACAGGGAGGGGGTGTACGGGGACCGAGGGGGTTACAGAGAGAGGGTGGGGGTGTAGGGGGATGGAGGGGGTTACAGAGATAGGGAGGGAGTGTAGGGGGACGGAGGGGGTTACAGAGATAGGGAGGGGGTGTAGGGGGACGGAGGGGGTTACAGAGACAGGGAGGGGGTGTAGGGGGACGGAGGGGGTTACAGAGACCAGGGAGGGGGTGTAGGGGGATGGAGGGGGTTACAGAGATAGGGAGGGGGTGTAGGGGGGACGGAGGGGGTTACAGAGACAGGGAGGGGGTGTAGGGGGACAGAGGGGGTTAAAGAGATAGGGAGGGGGTGTAGGGGGACGGAGGGGGTTACAGAGACAGGGAGGGGGTGTAGGGGGATGGAGGGGGTTACAGAGATAGGGAGGGGGGTGTAGGGGGACGGAGGGGGTTACAGAGACAGGGAGGGGGTGTAGGGGGACGGAGGGGGGTTACAGAGACAGGGAGGGGGTGTAGGGGGATGGAGGGTTTGTAGGGGGACGGAGGGGGTTACAGAGATAGGGAGGGGATGTAGGGGGACGGAGGGGGTTACAGAGACAGGGAGGGGGTGTAGGGGGACGGAGGGGTTTACAGAGACAGGGAGGGGGTGTAGGGGGATGGAGGGGGTTACAGAGATATGGCGGGGGTGTAGGGGGACGGAGGGGGTTACAGAGATAGGGAGGGGGTGTAGGGGGATGGAGGGTGTTACAGAGACAGGGAGGGGGTGTAGGGGGATGGAGGGGGTTACAGAGATAGGGAGGGGGTGTAGGGGGACGGAGGGGGTTACAGAGATAGGGAGGGGGTGTAGGGGGACGGAGGGGGTTACAGAGATAGGGAGGGGGTGTAGGGGGGACGGAGGGGGTTACAGAGATAGGGCGGGGGTGTAGGGGGACGGAGGGGGTTACCATAGACAGGGAGGGGGTGTAGGGGGACGGAGGGGGTTACAGAGACAGGGAGGGGGTGTAGGGGGACGGAGGGGGTTACAGAGACAGGGAGGGGGTGTAGGGGGACGGAGGGGGTTACAGAGACAGGGTGGGGGTGTAGGGGGATGGAGGGGGTTACAGAGATAGGGAGGGGGTGTAGGGGGATACAGAGACAGGGAGGGGGTGTAGGGGGACAGAGGGGGTTACAGAGATAGGGAGGGGGTGTAGGGGGATGGAGGGGGTTACAGAGATAGGGAGGGGGTGTAGGGGGACGGAGGGGGTTACAGAGACAGGGAGGGGGTGTAGCGGGATGGAGGGGGGTTACAGAGATAGGGAGGGGTGTAGGGGGATGGAGGGGGTTACAGAGATAGGGAGGGGGGTGTAGGGGGACGGAGGGTGTTACAGAGACAGGGAGGGGGTGTAGGGGGATGGAGGGGTTACAGAGATAGGGAGGGGGTGTAGGGGGACGGAGGGGGTTACAGAGACAGGGAGGGGGTGTAGGGGGACGGAGGGGGGTTACAGAGATAGGGAGGGGGTGTAGGGGGACGGAGGGGGGTTACAGAGATAGGAAGGGGGTGTAGGGGGACGGAGGGGGTTACAGAGATAGGAAGGGGGTGTAGGGGGACGGAGGGGGTTACAGAGACAGGGAGGGGGTGTAGGGGGACGGAGGGTGTTACAGAGATAGGGAGGGGGTGTAGGGGGTCGGAGGGGGTTACAGAGATAGGGAGGGGGTGCAGGGGGACGGAGGGGGTTACAGAGATAGGAAGGGGGTGTAGGGGGACGGAGGGGGTTACAGAGACAGGGAGGGGGTGTAGGGGGACAGAGGGGGTTACAGAGATAGGGAGGGGGGTGTAGGGGGACGGAGGGGGTTACAGAGATAGGGAGGGGGGTGTAGGGGGACGGAGGGGTTACAGAGACAGGGAGGGGGCGTAGGGGGACGGAGGGGGTTACAGAGACAGGGAGGGGGTTTAGGGGATGGAGGGGATTACAGAGATAGGGAGGGGGGTGTAGGGGGACAGAGGGGGTTACAGTGACAGGGAGGGGGCGTAGGGGGACGGAGGGGGGTTACAGAGACAGGGAGGTGGTGTAGGGGGACGGAGGGGGTTACAGAGACAGGGAGGGGGTGTAGGGGGACGGAGGGGGTTACAGAGATAGGGAGGGGGTGCTGGGGGACGGAGGGGGTTACAGAGATAGGGAGGGGGTGTAGGGGGACGGAGGGGGTTACAGAGACAGGGAGGGGGTGTAGGGGACGGAGGGGGTTACAGAGACAGGGAGGGGGTGTAGGGGGACGGAGGGGGTTACAGAGACAGGGTGGGGGTGTAGGGGGACGGAGGGGGTTACAGAGACAGGGAGGGGGTGTAGGGGGACGGAGGGGGTTACAGAGATAGGGAGGGGGTGTAGGGGGACGGAGGGGGTTTCAGAGATTGGGAGGGGGTGTAGGGGGACGGAGGGGGTTACATAGACAGGGAGAGGGTGTAGGGGGACGGAGGGGGTTACAGAGACAGGGTGGGGGTGTAGGGGGACGGAGGGGGTTACATAGACAGGGAGGGGTGTTGGGGGACGGAGGGGGTTACAGAGATAGGGAGGGGGTGTAGGGGGACGGAGGGGGTTACATAGACAGGGAGGGGGTGTAGGGGACGGAGGGGGTACAGAGACAGGGAGGGGGTGTAGGGGACGGAGGGGGTTACAGAGACAGGGAGGGGGTGTAGGGGACGGAGGGGGTTACAGAGACAGGGAGGGGGTGTAGGGGGGACGGAGGGGGTTACAGAGATAGGGAGGGAGTGTAGGGGGATACAGCGACAGGGAGGGGGTGTAGGGGGACGGAGGGGGTTACAGAGACAGGGAGGGGGTGTAGGGGGACGGAGGGGGTTACAGAGACAGGGAGGGGGTGTAGGGTGACAGAGGGGGTTATAGAGATAGGGAGGGGGGTGTAGGGGGACGGAGGGGGGTTACAGAGACAGGGAGGGGGGTGTAGGGGGATGGAGGGGGTTACAGAGATAGGGAGGGGGTGTAGGGGGATGGAGGGGTTACAGAGATAGGGAGGGGGTGTCGGGGGACGGAGGGTGTTACAGAGACAGGGAGGGGGTGTAGGGGGATGGAGGGGGTTACAGAGATAGGGAGGGGGGTGTCGGGGGACGGAGGGGGGTTACAGAGACAGGGAGGGGGTGTAGGGGGACGGAGGGGGTTACAGAGACAGGGAAGTGGTGTAGGGGGACGGAGGGGGTTACAGAGACAGGGAGGGGGTGTAGGGGGATGGAGGGGGTTACAGAGACAGGGAAGGGGTGTAGGGGGACGGAGGGGGGTACAGAGACAGGGACGGGGTGTAGGGGTCGGAGGGGGTTACAGAGATAGGGAGGGGGGTGTAGGGGGACGGAGGGGGTTACAGAGACAGGGAGGGGGTGTAGGGGGGACGGAGGGGGTTACAGAGATAGGGAGGGGGTGTAGGGGGAGGAGGGGGTTACAGAGATTGGGAGGGGGTGCAGGGGGACGGAGTGGGTTACTGAGATAGGGAGGGGGTGTAGGGGGACGGAGGGGGTTACAGAGACAGGGAGGGGGTGTAGGGGGACGGAGGGGGTTACAGAGACAGGAAGGGGGAGTAGGTGGACGGAGGGGGTTACAGAGACAGGGAGGGGGTGTAGGGGGACGGAGGGTTTGTAGGGGGACGGAGGGGGTTACAGAGACAGGGAGGGGGTGTAGGGGGACGGAGGGGGTTACAGAGATAGGGAGGGGGTGTAGGGGGACGGAGGGGGTTACAGAGACAGGGAGGGGGTGTAGGTGGATGGAGGGGGATACAGAGACAGGGAGGGGGTGTAGGGGGACGGAGGGGGTTACAGAGACAGGGAGGGGGTGTAGGGGGACAGAGGGGGTTACATAGATAGGGAGGGGGTGTAGGGGATGGAGGGGTTTACAGAGATAGGGAGGGGGTGTTGGAGGACGGAGGGGTTTACAGAGACAGGGAGGGGGTGTAGGGGGATGGAGGGGGTTACAGATACAGGGGAGGGGGTGTAGGGGGATGGAGGGGGTTACAGAGATAGGGAGGGTGTGTAGGGGGACGGAGGGTGTTACAGAGACAGGGAGGGGGTGTAGGGGGATGGAGGGGGTTACAGAGATATGGAGGGGGTGTAGGGGGACGGAGGGGGTTACAGAGATATGGAGGGGGTGTAGGGGGACGGAGGGGGTTACAGAGATAGGGAGGTGGTGTAGGGGGATGAAGTGGGTGACAGAGATAGGGAGGGGGTGTAGGGGGACGGAGGGTGTTACAGAGACAGGGAGGGGGTGTAGGGGGATGGAGGGGGGTTACAGAGATAGGGAGGGGGTGTAGGGGGACGGAGGGGGTTACAGAGACAGGGAGGGGGTGTAGGGGGGACGGAGGGTGTTACAGAGACAGGGAGGGGGTGTAGGGGGACGGAGGGGGTTACAGAGACAGGGAGGGGGTGTAGGGGGGACGGAGGGGTTTACAGAGATAGGGAGGGGGTGTAGGGGGACGGAGGGGGTTACAGAGACAGGGAGGGGGTGTAGGGGGACGGAGGGGGTTACAGAGACAGGGAGGGGGTGTACGGGGACCGAGGGGGTTACAGAGAGAGGGTGGGGGTGTAGGGGGATGGAGGGGGTTACAGAGATAGGGAGGGAGTGTAGGGGGACGGAGGTGGTTACAGAGATAGGGAGGGGGTGTAGGGGGACGGAGGGGGTTACAGAGACAGGGAGGGGGTGTAGGGGGACGGAGGGGGTTACAGAGACAGGAGGGGGTGTAGGGGGATGGAGGGGGTTACAGAGATAGGGAGGGGGTGTAGGGGGACGGAGGGGGTTACAGAGACAGGGAGGGGGTGTAGGGGGACAGAGGGGGTTAAAGAGATAGGGAGGGGGTGTAGGGGGACGGAGGGGGTTACAGAGACAGGGCGGGGGGTGTAGGGGGATGGAGGGGGTTACAGAGATAGGGAGGGGGTGTAGGGGGATGGAGGGGGTTACAGAGATAGGGAGGTGGTGTAGGGGGACGGAGGGTGTTACAGAGACAGGGAGGGGGTGTAGGGGGACGGAGGGGGTTACAGAGATAGGGAGGGGGTGTAGGGGGATGGAGGGGGTACAGAGATTGGGAGGGGGTGTAGGGGGACAGAGGGGGTTACAGAGACTGGGAGGGGGTGTAGGGGGATGGAGGGGGTTACAGAGACAGGGAGGGGTTTTAGGGGGACGGAGGGGGTTACAGAGACAGGGAGGGGGTGTAGGGGGACGGAGGGGATTACAGAGACAGGGAGGGGGTGTAGGGGGACGGAGGGGGTTACAGAGACAGGGAGGGGGTGTAGGGGGACGGAGGGGGTTACAGAGACAGGGAGGGGGTGTAGGGGGACGGAGGGGGTTACAGAGACAGGGAGGGGGTGTAGGGGGACGGAGGGGGTTACAGAGATAGGGAGGGGGTGTAGGGGAGGAGGGGGTTACAGAGATTGGGAGGGGGTGCAGGGGGACGGAGTGGGTTACAGAGACAGGGAGGGGGTGTAGGGGGACGGAGGGGGTTACAGAGACAGGGAGGGGGGTGTAGGGGGACGGAGGGGGTTACAGAGACAGGAAGGGGGTGTAGGGGGACGGAGGGGGTTACAGAGACAGGGAGGGGGTGTAGGGGGACGGAGGGGGTTACAGAGACAGGGAGGGGGTGTAGGGGGACGGAGGGTTTGTAGGGGGACGGAGGGGGTTACAGAGACAGGGAGTGGGTGTAGGGGGACGGAGGGGGTTACAGAGATAGGGAGGGGGTGTAGGGGGACGGAGGGGGTTACAGAGACAGGGAGGGGGGTGTAGGTGGATGGAGGGGGTTACAGAGATAGGGAGGGGGTGTAGGGGGATACAGAGACAGGGAGGGGGTGTAGGGGGACGGAGGGGGTTACAGAGACAGGGAGGGGGTGTAGGGGGACAGAGGGGGTTACATAGATAGGGAGGGGGTGTAGGGGGATGGAGGGGGTTACAGAGATAGGGAGGGGGTGTAGGGGGACGGAGGGGTTTACAGAGACAGGGAGGGGGTGTAGGGGGATGGAGGGGGTTACAGATACAGGGAGGGGGTGTAGGGGGATGGTGGGGGTTACAGAGATAGGGAGGGAGTGTAGGGGGACGGAGGGTGTTACAGAGACAGGGAGGGGGTGTAGGGGGATGGAGGGGGTTACAGAGATATGGAGGGGGTGTAGGGGGACGGAGGGTGTTACAGAGATAGGGAGGTGGTGTAGGGGGATGAAGGGGGGTGACAGAGATAGGGAGGGGGTGTAGGGGGACGGAGGGTGTTACAGAGACAGGGAGGGGGTGTAGGGGAATGGAGGGGGTTACAGAGATAGGGAGGGGGTGTAGGGGGACGGAGGGTGTTTCAGAGCAGGGAGGGGGTGTAGGGGGACGGAGGGGGTACAGAGACAGGGAGGGGGGTGTAGGGGGACGGAGGGGTTTACAGAGATAGGGAGGGGGTGTAGGGGGACGGAGGGGGTTACAGAGACAGGGAGGGGGTGTAGGGGGATGGAGGGGGTTACAGAGATAGGGAGGGGGTGTAGGGGGACGGAGGGGTTTACAGAGATAGGGAGGGGGTGTAGGGGGACGGAGGGGGTTACAGAGACAGGGAGGGGGTGTAGGGGGATGGAGGGGGTTACAGAGATAGGGAGGGGGTGTAGGGGGATGGAGGGGTTGTACAGAGATAGGGAGGGGGTGTAGGGGGACGGAGGGGGTTACAGAGATAGGGAGGGGGTGTAGGGGGACGGAGGGTGTTACAGAGACAGGGAGGGTGTGTAGGGGGATGGAGGGGGCTACAGAGATAGGGAGGGGGTGTAGGGGGACGGAGGGGGTTACAGAGATAGGGAGGGGGTGTAGGGGGATGGAGGGGGTTACAGAGATAGGGAGGGGGTGCTGGGGGACGGAGGGGGTTACAGAGATAGGGAGGGGGTGTAGGGGGACGGAGGGGGTTACAGAGACAGGGAGGAGGTGTAGGGGGACGGAGGGGGTTACAGAGACAGGAAGGGGGTGTAGGGGGACGGAGGGGGTTACAGAGATAGGGAGGGGGTGTAGGGGGACGGAGGGGGTTACAGAGACAGGGAGGGGGGTGTAGGTGGATGGAGGGGGTTACAGAGATAGGGAGGGGGTGTAGGGGGATACAGAGATAGGGAGGGGGTGTAGGGGGACGGAGGGTGTTACAGAGACAGGGAGGGGGTGTAGGGGGACGGAGGGGGTTACAGAGATAGGGAGGGGGTGTAGGGGGACGGAGGGTGTTACAGAGACAGGGAGGGGGTGTAGGGGGACGGAGGGGGTTACAGAGACAGGGAGGGGGTGTAGGGGGGGACGGAGGGGTTTACAGAGATAGGGAGGGGTGTAGGGGACGGAGGGGGTTACCGAGACAGGGAGGGGGTGTAGGGGACGGAGGGGTTACAGAGACAGGGAGGGGGTGTAGGGGGATGGAGGGGGTTTACAGAGATAGGGAGGGGGGTGTAGGGGGGACGGAGGGGTTTACAGAGATAGGGAGGGGGTGTAGGGGGACGGAGGGGGTTACAGAGACAGGGAGGGGGTGTAGGGGGATGGAGGGGGTTACAGAGATAGGGAGGGGGTGTAGGGGGATGGAGGGGTTTACAGAGATAGGGAGGGGGTGTAGGGGGATGGAGGGGGTTACAGAGATAGGGAGGGGGTGTAGGGGGACGGAGGGTGTTACAGAGACAGGGAGGGTGTGTAGGGGGATGGAGGGGGCTACAGAGATAGGGAGGTGGTGTAGGGGGACGGAGGGTGTTACAGAGATAGGGAGGGGGTGTAGGGGATGGAGGGGGGGTTACAGAGATAGGGAGGGGGGTGCTGGGGACGGAGGGGGGTTACAGAGATAGGTAGGGGGTGTAGGGGGACGGAGGGGGGTTACAGAGATAGGGAGGGGGTGTTGGGGGACGGAGGGGGTTACAGAGATAGGGAGGAGGTGTAGGGGGACGGAGGGGGTTACATAGACAGGGAGGGGGCGTAGGGGGATACAGAGACAGGGAGGGGGTGTAGGGGGGACGGAGGGGGTTACAGAGACAGGGAGGGGGTGTAGGGGGACAGAGGGGGTTACAGAGATAGGGAGGGGGTGTAGGGGGATGGAGGGGGTTACAGAGATAGGGAGGGGGTGTAGGGGGATGGAGGGGGTTACAGAGACAGGGAGGGGGTGTAGGGGGATGGAGGGGGTTACAGAGATAGGGAGGGGGTGTAGGGGGATGGAGGGGGTTACAGAGACAGGGAGGGGGTGTAGGGGGACGGAGGGGGTTACAGAGACAGGGAGGGGGTGTAGGGGGACGGAGGGGGTTACAGTGACAGGGAGGGGGTGTCGGGGGACGGAGGCGGTTACAGAGACAGGGAGGGGGTGTAGGGGGACGGAGGGGGTTACAGAGACAGGGAGGGGGCGTAGGGGGACGGAGGGGGTTACAGAGATAGGGAGGGGGCGTAGGGGGACGGAGGGGGTTACAGAGATAGGGAGGGGGGTGTAGGGGGATGGAGGGGGTTACAGAGATAGGGAGGGGGGTGTAGGGGGATGGAGGGGGTTACAGAGACAGGGAGGGGGTGTAGGGGGATGGAGGGGGTTACAGAGATAGGGTGGGGGTGTAGGGGGACGGAGGGGGTTACAGAGACAGGGAGGGGGTGTAGGGGGACGGAGGGGGTTGCAGAGATAGGGAGGGGGTGTAGGGGGATGGAGGAGGTTACAGAGACAGGGAGGGGGTGTAGGGGGACGGAGGGGGTTACAGAGATAGGGAGGGGTGTAGGGGGACGGAGGGGGTTACAGAGACAGGGAGGGGGTGTAGGGGGACCGTGCTTATTTAGTGGGTGAGGAGATTATGACGGCGCATGGGGTCAGTGAGGGGGATTGGGGGACGGTGGTGGAGTGGAGGACTGTCGTGGGGGTGGGGGACCTTGGGGGGGTGGCGGACAGTGGTTGGGTGGGGGGCAGTCGGGGGGTGGGGGCCAGTTGTGGAGTGGAGGACAGTTGGGGGGTTGGGGACAGTGGGTGGGGGACAGTGGCGGGGGGGTGGGTGACAGAGTGGGGTTGGGGGACAGTGGGGTGGGTGGGGGGGGACAGTGCGAGGGGGGTGGGCGACAGTGGGGGGGGGGATGGGGGGGACAGTGGGGGGGGTGGGGGACAGTGGGGGGGGTGGGGGGACAGTGGGGGGGTGGGGGACAGTGGGGGGTGTTTGGGGGACAGTGGGGGGGTGGGGGACAGTGGGGGGGGTGGGGGGGACAGTGGGGGGGGTGGGGGACAGTGGGGGGGGTGGGGGGACAGTGGGGGGGGTGGGGGGGACAGTGGGGGGGGTTTGGGGGACAGTGGGGGGGTGGGGGGACAGTGGGGGGGGTGGGGGGGGACTGTGGGGGGGGTGGGGGACAGTGGGGGGGGGTGGGGGGGGTAACGATTGGGGAGTTACTCAGTGACGATACATGTACAGGGTGTCCATATAATTTATTGTGTGGTACAGACATCATTTTCATGCCCCTCCACGATTTCCTCTTCACCGTCTGCTCTCGCTCTCTCTCTCTCTCTCCTCTCTGTCTCTGTCTCTCTCTCTCTCTCTCTCTCTCTGTCTCTCTCTCTCTCTCTCTCTCTCTCTCTCTCTCTCTCTGTCTCTGTCTCTCTCTCTCTGTCTCTGTCTCTCTCTCTGTCTCTCTCTGTCTCTCTCTCCGTTCCCTCTGTGTCCCAGTGCCGCTGCTCTGGGCTAGCACTGCCGATGGGCTGAGCGGTCTCTTTTTCTCAGCGTCACCCTCCTCTCTCGCCCCTTCCCTGTCCCGCTTTCAATCCCTCTCCCTTTCTCCCTCCTCTCCCTCTCTATCCCTCTTTCAATCTCTCTCTTTCGCTCCGTCTCTCTCTCTCTCTCTACCACTCGTTCTCTGTCTATCCTTCTCTCCCCCTCCCCCTCCTTGTCGCTGCTCCCTCTCTTTCTTTCTCCCCCCCTCTCTTTCCTTCTCTCTCTCTAACTCTCGCTCTCTGCCTGTTCCACTCTCTCATTCTCCTGTTCTCTCTCTCTATCAATCCCCCTCCCTCTCCTTCTCTCTCTCTGTCTCTCTCCCCTCACTCCCTCCATCTCCACCCTCTCCCTCCCCGTCCCTCTCCTCTCTCTCTCTCTCCATCTCCACCCTCTCCCTCCCCCTCCCTCTCCTTCTCTCTCTCTCCATCTCCACCCCTCTCCCTCCCCCTCCCTCTCCTTCTCTCTCTCTCCATCTCCACCCTCTCCCTCCCCCTCCCTCTCCTCTCTCTCTCCATCTCCACCCTCTCCCTCCCCCTCCCTCTCCTTCTCTCTCTCTCCATCTCCACCCTCTCCCTCCCCCTCCCTCTCCATCTCCACCCTCTCCCTCCCCCCTCCCTCTCCTTCTCTCCCTCTCCATCCCACCCTCTCCTCCCCTCCTCTCCCCTCCCTCTCTCCCTCGAGGTCCCTCGGTCCGTCCTGCTCAGGTCCGCGCTACTTCCTCCAGCCTCATGGTGACTCCAATGCGCTCCTGGAGGGTTCCGTTTCTTGGTCTGCTCACAGCTGATGGGCTCGACATGGCACATTGGAAACCAGCCGGACTCCAGATCCGACAGCCGGCATCCTTCCGCCCATCCTGAGTCAGCAGGGAGGCACGTGGAGTGGGGGGCGGGGGTCGGGGGAGAGAGAGAGAGAGAGAGAGAGGGTCAGTGAGAGAGAGAGTCAGTGAGAGAGAGAGTCAGTGTGAGGGAGAGAGAGAGAGAGAGAGAGAGTGTGAGAGAGAGAGAGTCAGTGTGAGAGAGAGAGAGTCAGTGTGAGAGAGAGAGAGGGTCAGTGAGAGAGAGAGAGAGAGTCAGTGTGTGAGAGAGAGAGAGAGAGAGAGAGTGTGAGAGAGAGAGAGTCAGTGAGAGAGAGAGAGTCAGTGAGAGAGAGAGAGAGAGAGTGTGAGAGAGAGAGTCAGTGAGAGAGAGAGAGAGAGAGTCAGTGAGAGAGTCAGTGAGAGAGAGAGAGAGAGAGGGTCAGTGAGAGAGAGAGTCAGTGTGAGAGAGAGAGATTCAGTGAGAGAGAGAGAGAGAGAGAGTGTGAGAGAGAGAGAGTCAGTGAGAGAGAGAGAGTCAGTGTGAGAGAGAGAGAGAGTCAGTGTGAGAGAGAGAGAGTCAGTGTGAGAGAGAGAGAGTCAGTGTGAGAGAGAGAGAGTCAGTGTGTGAGAGAGAGAGAGAGAGAGAGTGTGAGAGAGAGAGAGTCAGTGAGAGAGAGAGAGTCAGTGAGAGAGAGAGAGAGAGAGAGTGAGAGAGAGAGAGTCAGTGAGAGAGAGAGAGTCAGTGTGAGAGAGAGAGAGAGTCAGTGTGAGAGAGAGAGAGTCAGTGTGAGAGAGAGAGTCAGTGTGAGAGAGAGAGAGTCAGTGTGTGTGAGAGAGAGAGAGAGAGTGTGAGAGAGAGAGAGTCAGTGAGAGAGAGAGAGTCAGTGTGAGAGAGAGAGAGAGTCAGTGTGAGAGAGAGAGAGTCAGTGTGAGAGAGAGAGTCAGTGTGAGAGAGAGAGAGAGAGTGTGAGAGAGAGAGTCAGTGTGAGAGAGAGAGTCAGTGCGAGAGAGAGAGAGAGTCAGTGTGAGAGAGTCAGTGAGAGAGAGAGTCAGTGTGAGAGAGGAGAGAGAGAGAGAGGGTGAGAGAGAGAGAGTCAGTGCGAGAGAGAGAGAGAGTCAGTGAGAGAGAGAGAGAGTCAGTGAGAGAGAGAGAGTCAGTGTGACGAGAGAGAGAGTCAGTGTGAGAGAGAGAGAGAGTCAGTGTGAGAGAGTCAGTGAGAGAGAGAGTCAGTGAGAGAGAGAGAGAGAGTCAGTGAGAGAGTCAGTGAGAGAGAGAGTCAGTGAGAGAGAGAGAGTCAGTGCGAGAGAGAGAGAGAGAGAGTCAGTGAGAGAGAGAGAGAGTCAGTGAGAGAGAGAGTCAGTGAGAGAGAGAGAGTCAGTGAGAGAGTCAGTGAGAGAGAGAGAGTCAGTGAGAGAGAGAGAGAGAGTCAGTGTGAGAGAGAGAGTCAGTGAGAGAGAGAGAGAGAGTCAGTGTGAGAGAGGTCAGTGAGAGAGAGAGTCAGTGAGAGAGAGAGAGAGAGTCAGTGAGAGAGAGAGAGTCAGTGCGAGAGAGAGAGAGAGTCAGTGAGAGAGAGAGAGTCAGTGCGAGAGAGAGAGAGTCAGTGAGAGAGAGAGAGAGAGTCAGTGAGAGAGAGAGAGTCAGTGAGAGAGAGAGTCAGTGTGAGAGAGAGAGAGAGAGGGTCAGTGAGAGAGAGAGAGTCAGTGAGAGAGAGAGTCAGTGTGAGAGAGAGAGAGAGAGAGAGGTGTGTGAGAGAGAGAGGAGAGGGGGTCAGTGAGAGAGAGAGTCAGTGAGAGAGAGTCAGTGTGAGAGAGAGAGAGAGAGGGTCAGTGAGAGAGAGAGAGTCAGTGAGAGAGAGAGTCAGTGTGAGAGAGAGAGAGAGAGAGAGTGTGTGTGAGAGAGAGAGAGAGGGGGTCAGTGAGAGAGAGAGTCAGTGAGAGAGAGAGAGAGTCAGTGAGAGAGAGAGAGTCAGTGAGAGAGAGAGTCAGTGTGAGAGAGAGAGAGAGGGTCAGTGAGAGAGAGAGAGTCAGTGAGAGAGAGAGTCAGTGTGAGAGAGAGAGAGAGAGAGAGTGTGTGTGAGAGAGAGAGAGAGGGGGTCAGTGAGAGAGAGAGTCAGTGAGAGAGAGTCAGTGTGAGAGAGAGAGAGGAGAGAGAGTGTGAGAGAGAGAGAGTCAGTGCGAGAGAGAGAGAGTCAGTGTGAGAGAGAGAGAGTCAGTGAGAGAGAGAGAGAGAGTCAGTGAGAGAGAGAGAGAGGGTCAGTGAGAGAGAGAGTCAGTGTGAGAGAGAGAGATTCAGTGAGAGAGAGAGAGAGAGAGAGTGTGAGAGAGAGAGAGTCAGTGAGAGAGAGAGAGTCAGTGTGAGAGAGAGAGAGAGTCAGTGTGAGAGAGAGAGAGTCAGTGTGAGAGAGAGAGTCAGTGTGAGAGAGAGAGAGTCAGTGTGTGAGAGAGAGGAGAGAGAGAGAGTGTGAGAGAGAGAGAGTCAGTGAGAGAGAGAGAGTCAGTGAGAGAGAGAGAGAGAGAGTGTGAGAGAGAGAGAGTCAGTGAGAGAGAGAGAGTCAGTGTGAGAGAGAGAGAGTCAGTGTGAGAGAGAGAGAGTCAGTGTGAGAGAGAGAGTCAGTGTGAGAGAGAGAGAGTCAGTGTGTGAGAGAGAGAGAGAGAGAGTGTGAGAGAGAGGAGTCAGTGAGAGAGAGAGAGTCAGTGTGAGAGAGAGAGAGTCAGTGTGAGAGAGAGAGAGTCAGTGTGAGAGAGAGAGTCAGTGTGAGAGAGAGAGAGAGAGTGTGAGGAGAGAGTCAGTGTGAGAGAGAGAGTCAGTGCGAGAGAGAGAGAGAGGTCAGGTGTGAGAGAGTCAGTGAGAGAGAGAGTCAGTGTGAGAGAGAGAGAGAGAGAGAGAGTGTGAGAGAGAGAGAGTCAGTGCGAGAGAGAGAGAGTCAGTGAGAGAGAGAGAGAGTCAGTGAGAGAGAGAGAGTCAGTGTGAGAGAGAGAGAGTCAGTGTGAGAGAGAGAGAGAGTCAGTGTGAGAGAGTCAGTGAGAGAGAGGAGTCAGTGAGAGAGAGAGAGAGAGTCAGTGAGAGAGTCAGTGAGAGAGAGAGTCAGTGAGAGAGAGAGAGTCAGTGCGAGAGAGAGAGAGAGAGAGTCAGTGAGAGAGAGAGAGAGTCAGTGAGAGAGAGAGTCAGTGAGAGAGAGAGAGTCAGTGAGAGAGTCAGTGAGAGAGAGAAGAGTCAGGAGAGAGAGAGAGAGAGAGTCAGTGTGAGAGAGAGAGTCAGTGAGAGAGAGAGAGAGAGTCAGTGTGAGAGAGTCAGTGAGAGAGAGAGTCCAGTGAGAGAGAGAGAGAGAGTCAGTGAGAGAGAGAGAGTCAGTGCGAGAGAGAGAGAGAGAGTCAGTGAGAGAGAGAGAGTCAGTGCGAGAGAGAGAGAGTCAGTGAGAGAGAGAGAGAGAGTCAGTGAGAGAGAGAGTCAGTGAGAGAGAGAGTCAGTGTGAGAGAGAGAGAGAGAGGGTCAGTGAGGAGAGAGAGAGGTCAGTGAGAGAGAGAGTCAGTGTGAGAGAGAGAGAGAGAGAGAGAGTGTGTGTGAGAGAGAGAGAGAGGGGGGTCAGTGAGAGAGAGCAGTC
>NW_026728552.1:0-42100 GCF_030684315.1 Stegostoma tigrinum | reverse complement strand
AAAAGAATTCTAAGTGTCAAAAAAAATTCTAAGTGTCAGAAAGGGAAATGAGTAACCAAGAAGAGAAATGAGTAACCAAGAAATCAGTAACCAACAGGAGAAATGAGTAACCAAGAAGAGAAATGAGTAACCAAGAAATCAGTAACCAACAGGAGAAATGAGTAACCAACGGGAGAAATGAGTAACCAACGGGAGAAATGAGTAACCAACGGGAGAAGTCAGTAACCAACGGGAGAAATCAGTAACCAAAGGGAGAAGTCAGTAACCAACGGGAGAAATCAGTAACCAACAAGAGAAATGAGTAACCAACGGGAGAAATCAGTAACCAAAGGGAGAAGTCAGTAACCAACGGGAGAAATCAGTAACCAAGCTTATTTTTGGTTGGTTACTGACTTCTCCGTTCAACTTGGAGCTGCCCTTGTGCACGATCAAGGAGGGGTATTATCCGCCACGGGGGCTTAATTTTCGCCTAAGGGGAGCGATTTGGAGGCCGTGGCCGGGTGAGGCGCGCCTTTCGAAGGGGAGGGATTTGAATTTCGGCTGCATTGAGGGTAGCTGCCCGCTGTTGTGGGTTTTTGGAGCCTGAGCCCGTTCAACTTGGAGCTGCCCTTGTGCACGATCAAGGAGGGGTATTATCGGCCACGGGGGCTTAATTTTCGCCTAAGGGGAGCGATTTGGAGGCCGTGGCCGGGTGAGGCGCGCCTCTCGAAGGGGAGGGATTTGAATTTCGGCTGCATTGAGGGTAGCTGCCCGCTGTTGTGGGTTTTTGGAGCCTGAGCCCGTTCAACTTGGAGCTGCCCTTGTGCACGATCAAGGAGGGGTATTATCCGCCACGGGGGCTTAATTTTCGCCTAAGGGGAGCGATTTGGAGGCCGTGGCCGGGTGAGGCGCGCCTCTCGAAGGGGAGGGATTTGAATTTCGGCTGCATTGAGGGTAGCTGCCCGCTGTTGTGGGTTTTTGGAGCCTGAGCCCGTTCAACTTGGAGCTGCCCTTGTGCACGATCAAGGAGGGGTATTATCGGCCACGGGGGCTTAATTTTCGCCTAAGGGGAGCGATTTGGAGGCCGTGGCCGGGTGAGGCGCGCCTCTCGAAGGGGAGGGATTTGAATTTCGGCTGCATTGAGGGTAGCTGCCCGCTGTTGTGGGTTTTTGGAGCCTGAGCCCGTTCAACTTGGAGCTGCCCTTGTGCACGATCAAGGAGGGGTATTATCGGCCACGGGGGCTTAATTTTCGCCTAAGGGGAGCGATTTGGAGGCCGTGGCCGGGTGAGGCGCGCCTCTCGAAGGGGAGGGATTTGAATTTCGGCTGCATTGAGGGTAGCTGCCCGCTGTTGTGGGTTTTTGGAGCCTGAGCCCGTTCAACTTGGAGCTGCCCTTGTGCACGATCAAGGAGGGGTATTATCGGCCACGGGGGCTTAATTTTCGCCTAAGGGGAGCGATTTGGAGGCCGTGGCCGGGTGAGGCGCGCCTCTCGAAGGGGAGGGATTTGAATTTCGGCTGCATTGAGGGTAGCTGCCCCGCTGTGGTGGTTTTTCGGAGCCTGAGCCCGAGCGGGGCGTCGGTTCCCGAGGTGGGCAGGAGTCGCTGTGCCCGTGAGGCTGCCTGGCCGAGTCGGAGTGCTGTGGGACGGCGGGGAGCGGGTTTTCCCGGGCGAGGGGGCGATCCCGAGGAAGGGGAGCGATTTGGAGGCCGTGGCCGGGTGAGGCGCGCCTTTCGGAGGGGAGGAATTTGAATTTCGGCTGCATTGAGGGTAGCTGCCCGCTGTTGTGGGTTTTTGGAGCCTGAGCCCGAGCGGGGCGTCGGTTCCCGAGGTGGGCAGGAGTCGCTGTGCCCGTGAGGCTGCCTGGCCGAGTCGGAGTGCTGTGGGACGGCGGGGAGCGGGTTTTCCCGGGCGAGGGGCCGATCCCGAGGAAGGGGAGCAGTTCCGAGGCCGTGGCCGGGTGAGGCGCGCCTTTCGGAGGGGAGGAGTTTGAATTTCGGCTGCATTGAGGGTAGCTGCCCCGCTGTGGTGGTTTTTCGGAGCCTGAGCCCGAGCGGGGCGTCGGTTCCCGAGGTGGGCAGGAGTCGCTGTGCCCGTGAGGCTGCCTGGCCGAGTCGGAGTGCTGTGGGACGGCGGGGAGCGGTTTTTCCCGGGCGAGGGGGCGACCCCGAGGAACTCGGCCGGCGGGGAGGCGTTCCGGCCCGGGCGAGGGGCGCGGACCTGACCGGAGACGTCCAAAACCTTGAAAGGGGTAAGCGGGAAAAGGTCAGCAAAGTGCCCGAAGCAGTAAGGCGAAAAAGCCGTCGGAACCTCCGAAAATGTCCAAAAGCGTGAAATCAGTAACCAGGAAAATGCATAAAAATGGCCAAAAGTGTGAAATCAGTAAGCAGGAAAAGTCGGGG
Source organism: Stegostoma tigrinum (assembly GCF_030684315.1). Taxonomy (NCBI): domain Eukaryota; kingdom Metazoa; phylum Chordata; class Chondrichthyes; order Orectolobiformes; family Stegostomatidae; genus Stegostoma; species Stegostoma tigrinum. The sequence goes on along the minus strand of NW_026728552.1, from coordinate 39,720 downwards.
AAAGTGTCTAAAAATGCTTGGAAATCTGAGGAAAATGCCCGAAAATGAGGCCCCTCGGTCGGGAGGAGGAAGTCGAAAATCCCCGTGCCCGACGAGGGAAGTCAGTAACCAGAAGGAAAAACTTAGAAAAAAATTCTAAGTGTCAAAAAAAATTCTAAGTGTCAAAAAAAATTCTAAGTGTCAAAAAAAATTCTAAGTGTCAAAAAGAATTCTAAGTGTCAAAAAAATTCTAAGTGTCAAAAAAATTCTAAGTGTCAAAAAAAATTCTAAGTGTCAAAAAGAATTCTAAGTGTCAAAAAAAATTCTAAGTGTCAAAAAGAATTCTAAGTGTCAAAAAAAATTCTAAGTGTCAAAAAAAATTCTAAGTGTCAAAAAAAATTCTAAGTGTCAAAAAAAATTCTAAGTGTCAAAAAAATTCTAAGTGTCAAAAAAAATTCTAAGTGTCAAAAAAAATTCTAAGTGTCAAAAAAAATTCTAAGTGTCAAAAAAAATTCTAAGTGTCAAAAAAATTCTAAGTGTCAAAAAAAATTCTAAGTGTCAAAAAAAATTCTAAGTGTCAAAAAAAATTCTAAGTGTCAAAAAGAATTCTAAGTGTCAAAAAAAATTCTAAGTGTCAGAAAGGGAAATGAGTAACCAAGAAGAGAAATGAGTAACCAAGAAATCAGTAACCAACAGGAGAAATGAGTAACCAAGAAGAGAAATGAGTAACCAAGAAATCAGTAACCAACAGGAGAAATGAGTAACCAACGGGAGAAATGAGTAACCAACGGGAGAAATGAGTAACCAACGGGAGAAGTCAGTAACCAACGGGAGAAATCAGTAACCAAAGGGAGAAGTCAGTAACCAACGGGAGAAATCAGTAACCAACAAGAGAAATGAGTAACCAACGGGAGAAATCAGTAACCAAAGGGAGAAGTCAGTAACCAACGGGAGAAATCAGTAACCAAGCTTATTTTTGGTTGGTTACTGACTTCTCCGTTCAACTTGGAGCTGCCCTTGTGCACGATCAAGGAGGGGTATTATCCGCCACGGTGGCTTAATTTTCGCCTAAGGGGAGCGATTTGGAGGCCGTGGCCGGGTGAGGCGCGCCTTTCGAAGGGGAGGGATTTGAATTTCGGCTGCATTGAGGGTAGCTGCCCGCTGTTGTGGGTTTTTGGAGCCTGAGCCCGTTCAACTTGGAGCTGCCCTTGTGCACGATCAAGGAGGGGTATTATCGGCCACGGGGGCTTAATTTTCGCCTAAGGGGAGCGATTTGGAGGCCGTGGCCGGGTGAGGCGCGCCTCTCGAAGGGGAGGGATTTGAATTTCGGCTGCATTGAGGGTAGCTGCCCGCTGTTGTGGGTTTTTGGAGCCTGAGCCCGTTCAACTTGGAGCTGCCCTTGTGCACGATCAAGGAGGGGTATTATCCGCCACGGGGGCTTAATTTTCGCCTAAGGGGAGCGATTTGGAGGCCGTGGCCGGGTGAGGCGCGCCTCTCGAAGGGGAGGGATTTGAATTTCGGCTGCATTGAGGGTAGCTGCCCGCTGTTGTGGGTTTTTGGAGCCTGAGCCCGTTCAACTTGGAGCTGCCCTTGTGCACGATCAAGGAGGGGTATTATCGGCCACGGGGGCTTAATTTTCGCCTAAGGGGAGCGATTTGGAGGCCGTGGCCGGGTGAGGCGCGCCTCTCGAAGGGGAGGGATTTGAATTTCGGCTGCATTGAGGGTAGCTGCCCGCTGTTGTGGGTTTTTGGAGCCTGAGCCCGTTCAACTTGGAGCTGCCCTTGTGCACGATCAAGGAGGGGTATTATCGGCCACGGGGGCTTAATTTTCGCCTAAGGGGAGCGATTTGGAGGCCGTGGCCGGGTGAGGCGCGCCTCTCGAAGGGGAGGGATTTGAATTTCGGCTGCATTGAGGGTAGCTGCCCGCTGTTGTGGGTTTTTGGAGCCTGAGCCCGTTCAACTTGGAGCTGCCCTTGTGCACGATCAAGGAGGGGTATTATCGGCCACGGGGGCTTAATTTTCGCCTAAGGGGAGCGATTTGGAGGCCGTGGCCGGGTGAGGCGCGCCTCTCGAAGGGGAGGGATTTGAATTTCGGCTGCATTGAGGGTAGCTGCCCCGCTGTGGTGGTTTTTCGGAGCCTGAGCCCGAGCGGGGCGTCGGTTCCCGAGGTGGGCAGGAGTCGCTGTGCCCGTGAGGCTGCCTGGCCGAGTCGGAGTGCTGTGGGACGGCGGGGAGCGGGTTTTCCCGGGCGAGGGGGCGATCCCGAGGAAGGGGAGCGATTTGGAGGCCGTGGCCGGGTGAGGCGCGCCTTTCGGAGGGGAGGAATTTGAATTTCGGCTGCATTGAGGGTAGCTGCCCGCTGTTGTGGGTTTTTGGAGCCTGAGCCCGAGCGGGGCGTCGGTTCCCGAGGTGGGCAGGAGTCGCTGTGCCCGTGAGGCTGCCTGGCCGAGTCGGAGTGCTGTGGGACGGCGGGGAGCGGGTTTTCCCGGGCGAGGGGCCGATCCCGAGGAAGGGGAGCAGTTCCGAGGCCGTGGCCGGGTGAGGCGCGCCTTTCGGAGGGGAGGAGTTTGAATTTCGGCTGCATTGAGGGTAGCTGCCCCGCTGTGGTGGTTTTTCGGAGCCTGAGCCCGAGCGGGGCGTCGGTTCCCGAGGTGGGCAGGAGTCGCTGTGCCCGTGAGGCTGCCTGGCCGAGTCGGAGTGCTGTGGGACGGCGGGGAGCGGTTTTTCCCGGGCGAGGGGGCGACCCCGAGGAACTCGGCCGGCGGGGAGGCGTTCCGGCCCGGGCGAGGGGCGCGGACCTGACCGGAGACGTCCAAAACCTTGAAAGGGGTAAGCGGGAAAAGGTCAGCAAAGTGCCCGAAGCAGTAAGGCGAAAAAGCCGTCGGAACCTCCGAAAATGTCCAAAAGCGTGAAATCAGTAACCAGGAAAATGCATAAAAATGGCCAAAAGTGTGAAATCAGTAAGCAGGAAAAGTCGGGAAAAGTGTCTAAAAATGCTTGGAAATCTGAGGAAAATGCCCGAAAATGAGGCCCCTCGGTCGGGAGGAGGAAGTCGAAAATCCCCGTGCCCGACGAGGGAAGTCAGTAACCAGAAGGAAAAACTTAGAAAAAAATTCTAAGTGTCAAAAAAAATTCTAAGTGTCAAAAAAAATTCTAAGTGTCAAAAAAAATTCTAAGTGTCAAAAAGAATTCTAAGTGTCAAAAAAATTCTAAGTGTCAAAAAAATTCTAAGTGTCAAAAAAAATTCTAAGTGTCAAAAAGAATTCTAAGTGTCAAAAAAAATTCTAAGTGTCAAAAAAAATTCTAAGTGTCAAAAAAAATTCTAAGTGTCAAAAAAAATTCTAAGTGTCAAAAAAATTCTAAGTGTCAAAAAAAATTCTAAGTGTCAAAAAAAATTCTAAGTGTCAAAAAAAATTCTAAGTGTCAAAAAAAATTCTAAGTGTCAAAAAAATTCTAAGTGTCAAAAAAAATTCTAAGTGTCAAAAAAAATTCTAAGTGTCAAAAAAAATTCTAAGTGTCAAAAAGAATTCTAAGTGTCAAAAAAAATTCTAAGTGTCAGAAAGGGAAATGAGTAACCAAGAAGAGAAATGAGTAACCAAGAAATCAGTAACCAACAGGAGAAATGAGTAACCAAGAAGAGAAATGAGTAACCAAGAAATCAGTAACCAACAGGAGAAATGAGTAACCAACGGGAGAAATGAGTAACCAACGGGAGAAATGAGTAACCAACGGGAGAAGTCAGTAACCAACGGGAGAAATCAGTAACCAAAGGGAGAAGTCAGTAACCAACGGGAGAAATCAGTAACCAACAAGAGAAATGAGTAACCAACGGGAGAAATCAGTAACCAAAGGGAGAAGTCAGTAACCAACGGGAGAAATCAGTAACCAAGCTTATTTTTGGTTGGTTACTGACTTCTCCGTTCAACTTGGAGCTGCCCTTGTGCACGATCAAGGAGGGGTATTATCCGCCACGGGGGCTTAATTTTCGCCTAAGGGGAGCGATTTGGAGGCCGTGGCCGGGTGAGGCGCGCCTTTCGAAGGGGAGGGATTTGAATTTCGGCTGCATTGAGGGTAGCTGCCCGCTGTTGTGGGTTTTTGGAGCCTGAGCCCGTTCAACTTGGAGCTGCCCTTGTGCACGATCAAGGAGGGGTATTATCGGCCACGGGGGCTTAATTTTCGCCTAAGGGGAGCGATTTGGAGGCCGTGGCCGGGTGAGGCGCGCCTCTCGAAGGGGAGGGATTTGAATTTCGGCTGCATTGAGGGTAGCTGCCCGCTGTTGTGGGTTTTTGGAGCCTGAGCCCGTTCAACTTGGAGCTGCCCTTGTGCACGATCAAGGAGGGGTATTATCCGCCACGGGGGCTTAATTTTCGCCTAAGGGGAGCGATTTGGAGGCCGTGGCCGGGTGAGGCGCGCCTCTCGAAGGGGAGGGATTTGAATTTCGGCTGCATTGAGGGTAGCTGCCCGCTGTTGTGGGTTTTTGGAGCCTGAGCCCGTTCAACTTGGAGCTGCCCTTGTGCACGATCAAGGAGGGGTATTATCGGCCACGGGGGCTTAATTTTCGCCTAAGGGGAGCGATTTGGAGGCCGTGGCCGGGTGAGGCGCGCCTCTCGAAGGGGAGGGATTTGAATTTCGGCTGCATTGAGGGTAGCTGCCCGCTGTTGTGGGTTTTTGGAGCCTGAGCCCGTTCAACTTGGAGCTGCCCTTGTGCACGATCAAGGAGGGGTATTATCGGCCACGGGGGCTTAATTTTCGCCTAAGGGGAGCGATTTGGAGGCCGTGGCCGGGTGAGGCGCGCCTCTCGAAGGGGAGGGATTTGAATTTCGGCTGCATTGAGGGTAGCTGCCCGCTGTTGTGGGTTTTTGGAGCCTGAGCCCGTTCAACTTGGAGCTGCCCTTGTGCACGATCAAGGAGGGGTATTATCGGCCACGGGGGCTTAATTTTCGCCTAAGGGGAGCGATTTGGAGGCCGTGGCCGGGTGAGGCGCGCCTCTCGAAGGGGAGGGATTTGAATTTCGGCTGCATTGAGGGTAGCTGCCCCGCTGTGGTGGTTTTTCGGAGCCTGAGCCCGAGCGGGGCGTCGGTTCCCGAGGTGGGCAGGAGTCGCTGTGCCCGTGAGGCTGCCTGGCCGAGTCGGAGTGCTGTGGGACGGCGGGGAGCGGGTTTTCCCGGGCGAGGGGGCGATCCCGAGGAAGGGGAGCGATTTGGAGGCCGTGGCCGGGTGAGGCGCGCCTTTCGGAGGGGAGGAATTTGAATTTCGGCTGCATTGAGGGTAGCTGCCCGCTGTTGTGGGTTTTTGGAGCCTGAGCCCGAGCGGGGCGTCGGTTCCCGAGGTGGGCAGGAGTCGCTGTGCCCGTGAGGCTGCCTGGCCGAGTCGGAGTGCTGTGGGACGGCGGGGAGCGGGTTTTCCCGGGCGAGGGGCCGATCCCGAGGAAGGGGAGCAGTTCCGAGGCCGTGGCCGGGTGAGGCGCGCCTTTCGGAGGGGAGGAGTTTGAATTTCGGCTGCATTGAGGGTAGCTGCCCCGCTGTGGTGGTTTTTCGGAGCCTGAGCCCGAGCGGGGCGTCGGTTCCCGAGGTGGGCAGGAGTCGCTGTGCCCGTGAGGCTGCCTGGCCGAGTCGGAGTGCTGTGGGACGGCGGGGAGCGGTTTTTCCCGGGCGAGGGGGCGACCCCGAGGAACTCGGCCGGCGGGGAGGCGTTCCGGCCCGGGCGAGGGGCGCGGACCTGACCGGAGACGTCCAAAACCTTGAAAGGGGTAAGCGGGAAAAGGTCAGCAAAGTGCCCGAAGCAGTAAGGCGAAAAAGCCGTCGGAACCTCCGAAAATGTCCAAAAGCGTGAAATCAGTAACCAGGAAAATGCATAAAAATGGCCAAAAGTGTGAAATCAGTAAGCAGGAAAAGTCGGGGAAAGTGTCTAAAAATGCTTGGAAATCTGAGGAAAATGCCCGAAAATGAGGCCCCTCGGTCGGGAGGAGGAAGTCGAAAATCCCCGTGCCCGACGAGGGAAGTCAGTAACCAGAAGGAAAAACTTAGAAAAAAATTCTAAGTGTCAAAAAAAATTCTAAGTGTCAAAAAAAATTCTAAGTGTCAAAAAAAATTCTAAGTGTCAAAAAGAATTCTAAGTGTCAAAAAAATTCTAAGTGTCAAAAAAATTCTAAGTGTCAAAAAAAATTCTAAGTGTCAAAAAGAATTCTAAGTGTCAAAAAAAATTCTAAGTGTCAAAAAGAATTCTAAGTGTCAAAAAAAATTCTAAGTGTCAAAAAAAATTCTAAGTGTCAAAAAAAATTCTAAGTGTCAAAAAAAATTCTAAGTGTCAAAAAAATTCTAAGTGTCAAAAAAAATTCTAAGTGTCAAAAAAAATTCTAAGTGTCAAAAAAAATTCTAAGTGTCAAAAAAAATTCTAAGTGTCAAAAAAATTCTAAGTGTCAAAAAAAATTCTAAGTGTCAAAAAAAATTCTAAGTGTCAAAAAAAATTCTAAGTGTCAAAAAGAATTCTAAGTGTCAAAAAAAATTCTAAGTGTCAGAAAGGGAAATGAGTAACCAAGAAGAGAAATGAGTAACCAAGAAATCAGTAACCAACAGGAGAAATGAGTAACCAAGAAGAGAAATGAGTAACCAAGAAATCAGTAACCAACAGGAGAAATGAGTAACCAACGGGAGAAATGAGTAACCAACGGGAGAAATGAGTAACCAACGGGAGAAGTCAGTAACCAACGGGAGAAATCAGTAACCAAAGGGAGAAGTCAGTAACCAACGGGAGAAATCAGTAACCAACAAGAGAAATGAGTAACCAACGGGAGAAATCAGTAACCAAAGGGAGAAGTCAGTAACCAACGGGAGAAATCAGTAACCAAGCTTATTTTTGGTTGGTTACTGACTTCTCCGTTCAACTTGGAGCTGCCCTTGTGCACGATCAAGGAGGGGTATTATCCGCCACGGTGGCTTAATTTTCGCCTAAGGGGAGCGATTTGGAGGCCGTGGCCGGGTGAGGCGCGCCTCTCGAAGGGGAGGGATTTGAATTTCGGCTGCATTGAGGGTAGCTGCCCGCTGTTGTGGGTTTTTGGAGCCTGAGCCCGTTCAACTTGGAGCTGCCCTTGTGCACGATCAAGGAGGGGTATTATCGGCCACGGGGGCTTAATTTTCGCCTAAGGGGAGCGATTTGGAGGCCGTGGCCGGGTGAGGCGCGCCTCTCGAAGGGGAGGGATTTGAATTTCGGCTGCATTGAGGGTAGCTGCCCGCTGTTGTGGGTTTTTGGAGCCTGAGCCCGTTCAACTTGGAGCTGCCCTTGTGCACGATCAAGGAGGGGTATTATCGGCCACGGGGGCTTAATTTTCGCCTAAGGGGAGCGATTTGGAGGCCGTGGCCGGGTGAGGCGCGCCTCTCGAAGGGGAGGGATTTGAATTTCGGCTGCATTGAGGGTAGCTGCCCCGCTGTGGTGGTTTTTCGGAGCCTGAGCCCGAGCGGGGCGTCGGTTCCCGAGGTGGGCAGGAGTCGCTGTGCCCGTGAGGCTGCCTGGCCGAGTCGGAGTGCTGTGGGACGGCGGGGAGCGGGTTTTCCCGGGCGAGGGGGCGATCCCGAGGAAGGGGAGCGATTTGGAGGCCGTGGCCGGGTGAGGCGCGCCTTTCGGAGGGGAGGAATTTGAATTTCGGCTGCATTGAGGGTAGCTGCCCGCTGTTGTGGGTTTTTGGAGCCTGAGCCCGAGCGGGGCGTCGGTTCCCGAGGTGGGCAGGAGTCGCTGTGCCCGTGAGGCTGCCTGGCCGAGTCGGAGTGCTGTGGGACGGCGGGGAGCGGGTTTTCCCGGGCGAGGGGCCGATCCCGAGGAAGGGGAGCAGTTCCGAGGCCGTGGCCGGGTGAGGCGCGCCTTTCGGAGGGGAGGAGTTTGAATTTCGGCTGCATTGAGGGTAGCTGCCCCGCTGTGGTGGTTTTTCGGAGCCTGAGCCCGAGCGGGGCGTCGGTTCCCGAGGTGGGCAGGAGTCGCTGTGCCCGTGAGGCTGCCTGGCCGAGTCGGAGTGCTGTGGGACGGCGGGGAGCGGTTTTTCCCGGGCGAGGGGGCGACCCCGAGGAACTCGGCCGGCGGGGAGGCGTTCCGGCCCGGGCGAGGGGCGCGGACCTGACCGGAGACGTCCAAAACCTTGAAAGGGGTAAGCGGGAAAAGGTCAGCAAAGTGCCCGAAGCAGTAAGGCGAAAAAGCCGTCGGAACCTCCGAAAATGTCCAAAAGCGTGAAATCAGTAACCAGGAAAATGCATAAAAATGGCCAAAAGTGTGAAATCAGTAAGCAGGAAAAGTCGGGAAAAGTGTCTAAAAATGCTTGGAAATCTGAGGAAAATGCCCGAAAATGAGGCCCCTCGGTCGGGAGGAGGAAGTCGAAAATCCCCGTGCCCGACGAGGGAAGTCAGTAACCAGAAGGAAAAACTTAGAAAAAAATTCTAAGTGTCAAAAAAAATTCTAAGTGTCAAAAAAAATTCTAAGTGTCAAAAAAAATTCTAAGTGTCAAAAAGAATTCTAAGTGTCAAAAAAATTCTAAGTGTCAAAAAAATTCTAAGTGTCAAAAAAAATTCTAAGTGTCAAAAAGAATTCTAAGTGTCAAAAAAAATTCTAAGTGTCAAAAAAAATTCTAAGTGTCAAAAAAAATTCTAAGTGTCAAAAAAAATTCTAAGTGTCAAAAAAATTCTAAGTGTCAAAAAAAATTCTAAGTGTCAAAAAAAATTCTAAGTGTCAAAAAAAATTCTAAGTGTCAAAAAAAATTCTAAGTGTCAAAAAAATTCTAAGTGTCAAAAAAAATTCTAAGTGTCAAAAAAAATTCTAAGTGTCAAAAAAAATTCTAAGTGTCAAAAAGAATTCTAAGTGTCAAAAAAAATTCTAAGTGTCAGAAAGGGAAATGAGTAACCAAGAAGAGAAATGAGTAACCAAGAAATCAGTAACCAACAGGAGAAATGAGTAACCAAGAAGAGAAATGAGTAACCAAGAAATCAGTAACCAACAGGAGAAATGAGTAACCAACGGGAGAAATGAGTAACCAACGGGAGAAATGAGTAACCAACGGGAGAAGTCAGTAACCAACGGGAGAAATCAGTAACCAAAGGGAGAAGTCAGTAACCAACGGGAGAAATCAGTAACCAACAAGAGAAATGAGTAACCAACGGGAGAAATCAGTAACCAAAGGGAGAAGTCAGTAACCAACGGGAGAAATCAGTAACCAAGCTTATTTTTGGTTGGTTACTGACTTCTCCGTTCAACTTGGAGCTGCCCTTGTGCACGATCAAGGAGGGGTATTATCCGCCACGGGGGCTTAATTTTCGCCTAAGGGGAGCGATTTGGAGGCCGTGGCCGGGTGAGGCGCGCCTTTCGAAGGGGAGGGATTTGAATTTCGGCTGCATTGAGGGTAGCTGCCCGCTGTTGTGGGTTTTTGGAGCCTGAGCCCGTTCAACTTGGAGCTGCCCTTGTGCACGATCAAGGAGGGGTATTATCGGCCACGGGGGCTTAATTTTCGCCTAAGGGGAGCGATTTGGAGGCCGTGGCCGGGTGAGGCGCGCCTCTCGAAGGGGAGGGATTTGAATTTCGGCTGCATTGAGGGTAGCTGCCCGCTGTTGTGGGTTTTTGGAGCCTGAGCCCGTTCAACTTGGAGCTGCCCTTGTGCACGATCAAGGAGGGGTATTATCCGCCACGGGGGCTTAATTTTCGCCTAAGGGGAGCGATTTGGAGGCCGTGGCCGGGTGAGGCGCGCCTCTCGAAGGGGAGGGATTTGAATTTCGGCTGCATTGAGGGTAGCTGCCCGCTGTTGTGGGTTTTTGGAGCCTGAGCCCGTTCAACTTGGAGCTGCCCTTGTGCACGATCAAGGAGGGGTATTATCGGCCACGGGGGCTTAATTTTCGCCTAAGGGGAGCGATTTGGAGGCCGTGGCCGGGTGAGGCGCGCCTCTCGAAGGGGAGGGATTTGAATTTCGGCTGCATTGAGGGTAGCTGCCCGCTGTTGTGGGTTTTTGGAGCCTGAGCCCGTTCAACTTGGAGCTGCCCTTGTGCACGATCAAGGAGGGGTATTATCGGCCACGGGGGCTTAATTTTCGCCTAAGGGGAGCGATTTGGAGGCCGTGGCCGGGTGAGGCGCGCCTCTCGAAGGGGAGGGATTTGAATTTCGGCTGCATTGAGGGTAGCTGCCCGCTGTTGTGGGTTTTTGGAGCCTGAGCCCGTTCAACTTGGAGCTGCCCTTGTGCACGATCAAGGAGGGGTATTATCGGCCACGGGGGCTTAATTTTCGCCTAAGGGGAGCGATTTGGAGGCCGTGGCCGGGTGAGGCGCGCCTCTCGAAGGGGAGGGATTTGAATTTCGGCTGCATTGAGGGTAGCTGCCCCGCTGTGGTGGTTTTTCGGAGCCTGAGCCCGAGCGGGGCGTCGGTTCCCGAGGTGGGCAGGAGTCGCTGTGCCCGTGAGGCTGCCTGGCCGAGTCGGAGTGCTGTGGGACGGCGGGGAGCGGGTTTTCCCGGGCGAGGGGGCGATCCCGAGGAAGGGGAGCGATTTGGAGGCCGTGGCCGGGTGAGGCGCGCCTTTCGGAGGGGAGGAATTTGAATTTCGGCTGCATTGAGGGTAGCTGCCCGCTGTTGTGGGTTTTTGGAGCCTGAGCCCGAGCGGGGCGTCGGTTCCCGAGGTGGGCAGGAGTCGCTGTGCCCGTGAGGCTGCCTGGCCGAGTCGGAGTGCTGTGGGACGGCGGGGAGCGGGTTTTCCCGGGCGAGGGGCCGATCCCGAGGAAGGGGAGCAGTTCCGAGGCCGTGGCCGGGTGAGGCGCGCCTTTCGGAGGGGAGGAGTTTGAATTTCGGCTGCATTGAGGGTAGCTGCCCCGCTGTGGTGGTTTTTCGGAGCCTGAGCCCGAGCGGGGCGTCGGTTCCCGAGGTGGGCAGGAGTCGCTGTGCCCGTGAGGCTGCCTGGCCGAGTCGGAGTGCTGTGGGACGGCGGGGAGCGGTTTTTCCCGGGCGAGGGGGCGACCCCGAGGAACTCGGCCGGCGGGGAGGCGTTCCGGCCCGGGCGAGGGGCGCGGACCTGACCGGAGACGTCCAAAACCTTGAAAGGGGTAAGCGGGAAAAGGTCAGCAAAGTGCCCGAAGCAGTAAGGCGAAAAAGCCGTCGGAACCTCCGAAAATGTCCAAAAGCGTGAAATCAGTAACCAGGAAAATGCATAAAAATGGCCAAAAGTGTGAAATCAGTAAGCAGGAAAAGTCGGGAAAAGTGTCTAAAAATGCTTGGAAATCTGAGGAAAATGCCCGAAAATGAGGCCCCTCGGTCGGGAGGAGGAAGTCGAAAATCCCCGTGCCCGACGAGGGAAGTCAGTAACCAGAAGGAAAAACTTAGAAAAAAATTCTAAGTGTCAAAAAAAATTCTAAGTGTCAAAAAAAATTCTAAGTGTCAAAAAAAATTCTAAGTGTCAAAAAGAATTCTAAGTGTCAAAAAAATTCTAAGTGTCAAAAAAATTCTAAGTGTCAAAAAAAATTCTAAGTGTCAAAAAGAATTCTAAGTGTCAAAAAAAATTCTAAGTGTCAAAAAAAATTCTAAGTGTCAAAAAAAATTCTAAGTGTCAAAAAAAATTCTAAGTGTCAAAAAAATTCTAAGTGTCAAAAAAAATTCTAAGTGTCAAAAAAAATTCTAAGTGTCAAAAAAAATTCTAAGTGTCAAAAAAAATTCTAAGTGTCAAAAAAATTCTAAGTGTCAAAAAAAATTCTAAGTGTCAAAAAAAATTCTAAGTGTCAAAAAAAATTCTAAGTGTCAAAAAGAATTCTAAGTGTCAAAAAAAATTCTAAGTGTCAGAAAGGGAAATGAGTAACCAAGAAGAGAAATGAGTAACCAAGAAATCAGTAACCAACAGGAGAAATGAGTAACCAAGAAGAGAAATGAGTAACCAAGAAATCAGTAACCAACAGGAGAAATGAGTAACCAACGGGAGAAATGAGTAACCAACGGGAGAAATGAGTAACCAACGGGAGAAGTCAGTAACCAACGGGAGAAATCAGTAACCAAAGGGAGAAGTCAGTAACCAACGGGAGAAATCAGTAACCAACAAGAGAAATGAGTAACCAACGGGAGAAATCAGTAACCAAAGGGAGAAGTCAGTAACCAACGGGAGAAATCAGTAACCAAGCTTATTTTTGGTTGGTTACTGACTTCTCCGTTCAACTTGGAGCTGCCCTTGTGCACGATCAAGGAGGGGTATTATCCGCCACGGGGGCTTAATTTTCGCCTAAGGGGAGCGATTTGGAGGCCGTGGCCGGGTGAGGCGCGCCTTTCGAAGGGGAGGGATTTGAATTTCGGCTGCATTGAGGGTAGCTGCCCGCTGTTGTGGGTTTTTGGAGCCTGAGCCCGTTCAACTTGGAGCTGCCCTTGTGCACGATCAAGGAGGGGTATTATCGGCCACGGGGGCTTAATTTTCGCCTAAGGGGAGCGATTTGGAGGCCGTGGCCGGGTGAGGCGCGCCTCTCGAAGGGGAGGGATTTGAATTTCGGCTGCATTGAGGGTAGCTGCCCGCTGTTGTGGGTTTTTGGAGCCTGAGCCCGTTCAACTTGGAGCTGCCCTTGTGCACGATCAAGGAGGGGTATTATCCGCCACGGGGGCTTAATTTTCGCCTAAGGGGAGCGATTTGGAGGCCGTGGCCGGGTGAGGCGCGCCTCTCGAAGGGGAGGGATTTGAATTTCGGCTGCATTGAGGGTAGCTGCCCGCTGTTGTGGGTTTTTGGAGCCTGAGCCCGTTCAACTTGGAGCTGCCCTTGTGCACGATCAAGGAGGGGTATTATCGGCCACGGGGGCTTAATTTTCGCCTAAGGGGAGCGATTTGGAGGCCGTGGCCGGGTGAGGCGCGCCTCTCGAAGGGGAGGGATTTGAATTTCGGCTGCATTGAGGGTAGCTGCCCGCTGTTGTGGGTTTTTGGAGCCTGAGCCCGTTCAACTTGGAGCTGCCCTTGTGCACGATCAAGGAGGGGTATTATCCGCCACGGGGGCTTAATTTTCGCCTAAGGGGAGCGATTTGGAGGCCGTGGCCGGGTGAGGCGCGCCTCTCGAAGGGGAGGGATTTGAATTTCGGCTGCATTGAGGGTAGCTGCCCGCTGTTGTGGGTTTTTGGAGCCTGAGCCCGTTCAACTTGGAGCTGCCCTTGTGCACGATCAAGGAGGGGTATTATCGGCCACGGGGGCTTAATTTTCGCCTAAGGGGAGCGATTTGGAGGCCGTGGCCGGGTGAGGCGCGCCTCTCGAAGGGGAGGGATTTGAATTTCGGCTGCATTGAGGGTAGCTGCCCGCTGTTGTGGGTTTTTGGAGCCTGAGCCCGTTCAACTTGGAGCTGCCCTTGTGCACGATCAAGGAGGGGTATTATCGGCCACGGGGGCTTAATTTTCGCCTAAGGGGAGCGATTTGGAGGCCGTGGCCGGGTGAGGCGCGCCTCTCGAAGGGGAGGGATTTGAATTTCGGCTGCATTGAGGGTAGCTGCCCGCTGTTGTGGGTTTTTGGAGCCTGAGCCCGTTCAACTTGGAGCTGCCCTTGTGCACGATCAAGGAGGGGTATTATCGGCCACGGGGGCTTAATTTTCGCCTAAGGGGAGCGATTTGGAGGCCGTGGCCGGGTGAGGCGCGCCTCTCGAAGGGGAGGGATTTGAATTTCGGCTGCATTGAGGGTAGCTGCCCCGCTGTGGTGGTTTTTCGGAGCCTGAGCCCGAGCGGGGCGTCGGTTCCCGAGGTGGGCAGGAGTCGCTGTGCCCGTGAGGCTGCCTGGCCGAGTCGGAGTGCTGTGGGACGGCGGGGAGCGGGTTTTCCCGGGCGAGGGGGCGATCCCGAGGAAGGGGAGCGATTTGGAGGCCGTGGCCGGGTGAGGCGCGCCTTTCGGAGGGGAGGAATTTGAATTTCGGCTGCATTGAGGGTAGCTGCCCGCTGTTGTGGGTTTTTGGAGCCTGAGCCCGAGCGGGGCGTCGGTTCCCGAGGTGGGCAGGAGTCGCTGTGCCCGTGAGGCTGCCTGGCCGAGTCGGAGTGCTGTGGGACGGCGGGGAGCGGGTTTTCCCGGGCGAGGGGCCGATCCCGAGGAAGGGGAGCAGTTCCGAGGCCGTGGCCGGGTGAGGCGCGCCTTTCGGAGGGGAGGAGTTTGAATTTCGGCTGCATTGAGGGTAGCTGCCCCGCTGTGGTGGTTTTTCGGAGCCTGAGCCCGAGCGGGGCGTCGGTTCCCGAGGTGGGCAGGAGTCGCTGTGCCCGTGAGGCTGCCTGGCCGAGTCGGAGTGCTGTGGGACGGCGGGGAGCGGTTTTTCCCGGGCGAGGGGGCGACCCCGAGGAACTCGGCCGGCGGGGAGGCGTTCCGGCCCGGGCGAGGGGCGCGGACCTGACCGGAGACGTCCAAAACCTTGAAAGGGGTAAGCGGGAAAAGGTCAGCAAAGTGCCCGAAGCAGTAAGGCGAAAAAGCCGTCGGAACCTCCGAAAATGTCCAAAAGCGTGAAATCAGTAACCAGGAAAATGCATAAAAATGGCCAAAAGTGTGAAATCAGTAAGCAGGAAAAGTCGGGAAAAGTGTCTAAAAATGCTTGGAAATCTGAGGAAAATGCCCGAAAATGAGGCCCCTCGGTCGGGAGGAGGAAGTCGAAAATCCCCGTGCCCGACGAGGGAAGTCAGTAACCAGAAGGAAAAACTTAGAAAAAAATTCTAAGTGTCAAAAAAAATTCTAAGTGTCAAAAAAAATTCTAAGTGTCAAAAAAAATTCTAAGTGTCAAAAAGAATTCTAAGTGTCAAAAAAATTCTAAGTGTCAAAAAAATTCTAAGTGTCAAAAAAAATTCTAAGTGTCAAAAAGAATTCTAAGTGTCAAAAAAAATTCTAAGTGTCAAAAAAAATTCTAAGTGTCAAAAAAAATTCTAAGTGTCAAAAAAAATTCTAAGTGTCAAAAAAATTCTAAGTGTCAAAAAAAATTCTAAGTGTCAAAAAAAATTCTAAGTGTCAAAAAAAATTCTAAGTGTCAAAAAAAATTCTAAGTGTCAAAAAAATTCTAAGTGTCAAAAAAAATTCTAAGTGTCAAAAAAAATTCTAAGTGTCAAAAAAAATTCTAAGTGTCAAAAAGAATTCTAAGTGTCAAAAAAAATTCTAAGTGTCAGAAAGGGAAATGAGTAACCAAGAAGAGAAATGAGTAACCAAGAAATCAGTAACCAACAGGAGAAATGAGTAACCAAGAAGAGAAATGAGTAACCAAGAAATCAGTAACCAACAGGAGAAATGAGTAACCAACGGGAGAAATGAGTAACCAACGGGAGAAATGAGTAACCAACGGGAGAAGTCAGTAACCAACGGGAGAAATCAGTAACCAAAGGGAGAAGTCAGTAACCAACGGGAGAAATCAGTAACCAACAAGAGAAATGAGTAACCAACGGGAGAAATCAGTAACCAAAGGGAGAAGTCAGTAACCAACGGGAGAAATCAGTAACCAAGCTTATTTTTGGTTGGTTACTGACTTCTCCGTTCAACTTGGAGCTGCCCTTGTGCACGATCAAGGAGGGGTATTATCCGCCACGGGGGCTTAATTTTCGCCTAAGGGGAGCGATTTGGAGGCCGTGGCCGGGTGAGGCGCGCCTTTCGAAGGGGAGGGATTTGAATTTCGGCTGCATTGAGGGTAGCTGCCCGCTGTTGTGGGTTTTTGGAGCCTGAGCCCGTTCAACTTGGAGCTGCCCTTGTGCACGATCAAGGAGGGGTATTATCGGCCACGGGGGCTTAATTTTCGCCTAAGGGGAGCGATTTGGAGGCCGTGGCCGGGTGAGGCGCGCCTCTCGAAGGGGAGGGATTTGAATTTCGGCTGCATTGAGGGTAGCTGCCCGCTGTTGTGGGTTTTTGGAGCCTGAGCCCGTTCAACTTGGAGCTGCCCTTGTGCACGATCAAGGAGGGGTATTATCGGCCACGGGGGCTTAATTTTCGCCTAAGGGGAGCGATTTGGAGGCCGTGGCCGGGTGAGGCGCGCCTCTCGAAGGGGAGGGATTTGAATTTCGGCTGCATTGAGGGTAGCTGCCCGCTGTTGTGGGTTTTTGGAGCCTGAGCCCGTTCAACTTGGAGCTGCCCTTGTGCACGATCAAGGAGGGGTATTATCCGCCACGGGGGCTTAATTTTCGCCTAAGGGGAGCGATTTGGAGGCCGTGGCCGGGTGAGGCGCGCCTCTCGAAGGGGAGGGATTTGAATTTCGGCTGCATTGAGGGTAGCTGCCCGCTGTTGTGGGTTTTTGGAGCCTGAGCCCGTTCAACTTGGAGCTGCCCTTGTGCACGATCAAGGAGGGGTATTATCGGCCACGGGGGCTTAATTTTCGCCTAAGGGGAGCGATTTGGAGGCCGTGGCCGGGTGAGGCGCGCCTCTCGAAGGGGAGGGATTTGAATTTCGGCTGCATTGAGGGTAGCTGCCCGCTGTTGTGGGTTTTTGGAGCCTGAGCCCGTTCAACTTGGAGCTGCCCTTGTGCACGTTCAAGGAGGGGTATTATCGGCCACGGGGGCTTAATTTTCGCCTAAGGGGAGCGATTTGGAGGCCGTGGCCGGGTGAGGCGCGCCTCTCGAAGGGGAGGGATTTGAATTTCGGCTGCATTGAGGGTAGCTGCCCGCTGTTGTGGGTTTTTGGAGCCTGAGCCCGTTCAACTTGGAGCTGCCCTTGTGCACGATCAAGGAGGGGTATTATCGGCCACGGGGGCTTAATTTTCGCCTAAGGGGAGCGATTTGGAGGCCGTGGCCGGGTGAGGCGCGCCTCTCGAAGGGGAGGGATTTGAATTTCGGCTGCATTGAGGGTAGCTGCCCCGCTGTGGTGGTTTTTCGGAGCCTGAGCCCGAGCGGGGCGTCGGTTCCCGAGGTGGGCAGGAGTCGCTGTGCCCGTGAGGCTGCCTGGCCGAGTCGGAGTGCTGTGGGACGGCGGGGAGCGGGTTTTCCCGGGCGAGGGGGCGATCCCGAGGAAGGGGAGCGATTTGGAGGCCGTGGCCGGGTGAGGCGCGCCTTTCGGAGGGGAGGAATTTGAATTTCGGCTGCATTGAGGGTAGCTGCCCGCTGTTGTGGGTTTTTGGAGCCTGAGCCCGAGCGGGGCGTCGGTTCCCGAGGTGGGCAGGAGTCGCTGTGCCCGTGAGGCTGCCTGGCCGAGTCGGAGTGCTGTGGGACGGCGGGGAGCGGGTTTTCCCGGGCGAGGGGCCGATCCCGAGGAAGGGGAGCAGTTCCGAGGCCGTGGCCGGGTGAGGCGCGCCTTTCGGAGGGGAGGAGTTTGAATTTCGGCTGCATTGAGGGTAGCTGCCCCGCTGTGGTGGTTTTTCGGAGCCTGAGCCCGAGCGGGGCGTCGGTTCCCGAGGTGGGCAGGAGTCGCTGTGCCCGTGAGGCTGCCTGGCCGAGTCGGAGTGCTGTGGGACGGCGGGGAGCGGTTTTTCCCGGGCGAGGGGGCGACCCCGAGGAACTCGGCCGGCGGGGAGGCGTTCCGGCCCGGGCGAGGGGCGCGGACCTGACCGGAGACGTCCAAAACCTTGAAAGGGGTAAGCGGGAAAAGGTCAGCAAAGTGCCCGAAGCAGTAAGGCGAAAAAGCCGTCGGAACCTCCGAAAATGTCCAAAAGCGTGAAATCAGTAACCAGGAAAATGCATAAAAATGGCCAAAAGTGTGAAATCAGTAAGCAGGAAAAGTCGGGGAAAGTGTCTAAAAATGCTTGGAAATCTGAGGAAAATGCCCGAAAATGAGGCCCCTCGGTCGGGAGGAGGAAGTCGAAAATCCCCGTGCCCGACGAGGGAAGTCAGTAACCAGAAGGAAAAACTTAGAAAAAAATTCTAAGTGTCAAAAAAAATTCTAAGTGTCAAAAAAAATTCTAAGTGTCAAAAAAAATTCTAAGTGTCAAAAAGAATTCTAAGTGTCAAAAAAATTCTAAGTGTCAAAAAAATTCTAAGTGTCAAAAAAAATTCTAAGTGTCAAAAAGAATTCTAAGTGTCAAAAAAAATTCTAAGTGTCAAAAAGAATTCTAAGTGTCAAAAAAAATTCTAAGTGTCAAAAAAAATTCTAAGTGTCAAAAAAAATTCTAAGTGTCAAAAAAAATTCTAAGTGTCAAAAAAATTCTAAGTGTCAAAAAAAATTCTAAGTGTCAAAAAAAATTCTAAGTGTCAAAAAAAATTCTAAGTGTCAAAAAAAATTCTAAGTGTCAAAAAAATTCTAAGTGTCAAAAAAAATTCTAAGTGTCAGAAAGGGAAATGAGTAACCAAGAAGAGAAATGAGTAACCAAGAAATCAGTAACCAACAGGAGAAATGAGTAACCAAGAAGAGAAATGAGTAACCAAGAAATCAGTAACCAACAGGAGAAATGAGTAACCAACGGGAGAAATGAGTAACCAACGGGAGAAATGAGTAACCAACGGGAGAAGTCAGTAACCAACGGGAGAAATCAGTAACCAAAGGGAGAAGTCAGTAACCAACGGGAGAAATCAGTAACCAACAAGAGAAATGAGTAACCAACGGGAGAAATCAGTAACCAAAGGGAGAAGTCAGTAACCAACGGGAGAAATCAGTAACCAAGCTTATTTTTGGTTGGTTACTGACTTCTCCGTTCAACTTGGAGCTGCCCTTGTGCACGATCAAGGAGGGGTATTATCCGCCACGGTGGCTTAATTTTCGCCTAAGGGGAGCGATTTGGAGGCCGTGGCCGGGTGAGGCGCGCCTTTCGAAGGGGAGGGATTTGAATTTCGGCTGCATTGAGGGTAGCTGCCCGCTGTTGTGGGTTTTTGGAGCCTGAGCCCGTTCAACTTGGAGCTGCCCTTGTGCACGATCAAGGAGGGGTATTATCGGCCACGGGGGCTTAATTTTCGCCTAAGGGGAGCGATTTGGAGGCCGTGGCCGGGTGAGGCGCGCCTCTCGAAGGGGAGGGATTTGAATTTCGGCTGCATTGAGGGTAGCTGCCCGCTGTTGTGGGTTTTTGGAGCCTGAGCCCGTTCAACTTGGAGCTGCCCTTGTGCACGATCAAGGAGGGGTATTATCCGCCACGGGGGCTTAATTTTCGCCTAAGGGGAGCGATTTGGAGGCCGTGGCCGGGTGAGGCGCGCCTTTCGAAGGGGAGGGATTTGAATTTCGGCTGCATTGAGGGTAGCTGCCCGCTGTTGTGGGTTTTTGGAGCCTGAGCCCGTTCAACTTGGAGCTGCCCTTGTGCACGATCAAGGAGGGGTATTATCGGCCACGGGGGCTTAATTTTCGCCTAAGGGGAGCGATTTGGAGGCCGTGGCCGGGTGAGGCGCGCCTCTCGAAGGGGAGGGATTTGAATTTCGGCTGCATTGAGGGTAGCTGCCCGCTGTTGTGGGTTTTTGGAGCCTGAGCCCGTTCAACTTGGAGCTGCCCTTGTGCACGATCAAGGAGGGGTATTATCGGCCACGGGGGCTTAATTTTCGCCTAAGGGGAGCGATTTGGAGGCCGTGGCCGGGTGAGGCGCGCCTCTCGAAGGGGAGGGATTTGAATTTCGGCTGCATTGAGGGTAGCTGCCCGCTGTTGTGGGTTTTTGGAGCCTGAGCCCGTTCAACTTGGAGCTGCCCTTGTGCACGATCAAGGAGGGGTATTATCGGCCACGGGGGCTTAATTTTCGCCTAAGGGGAGCGATTTGGAGGCCGTGGCCGGGTGAGGCGCGCCTCTCGAAGGGGAGGGATTTGAATTTCGGCTGCATTGAGGGTAGCTGCCCCGCTGTGGTGGTTTTTCGGAGCCTGAGCCCGAGCGGGGCGTCGGTTCCCGAGGTGGGCAGGAGTCGCTGTGCCCGTGAGGCTGCCTGGCCGAGTCGGAGTGCTGTGGGACGGCGGGGAGCGGGTTTTCCCGGGCGAGGGGGCGATCCCGAGGAAGGGGAGCGATTTGGAGGCCGTGGCCGGGTGAGGCGCGCCTTTCGGAGGGGAGGAATTTGAATTTCGGCTGCATTGAGGGTAGCTGCCCGCTGTTGTGGGTTTTTGGAGCCTGAGCCCGAGCGGGGCGTCGGTTCCCGAGGTGGGCAGGAGTCGCTGTGCCCGTGAGGCTGCCTGGCCGAGTCGGAGTGCTGTGGGACGGCGGGGAGCGGGTTTTCCCGGGCGAGGGGCCGATCCCGAGGAAGGGGAGCAGTTCCGAGGCCGTGGCCGGGTGAGGCGCGCCTTTCGGAGGGGAGGAGTTTGAATTTCGGCTGCATTGAGGGTAGCTGCCCCGCTGTGGTGGTTTTTCGGAGCCTGAGCCCGAGCGGGGCGTCGGTTCCCGAGGTGGGCAGGAGTCGCTGTGCCCGTGAGGCTGCCTGGCCGAGTCGGAGTGCTGTGGGACGGCGGGGAGCGGTTTTTCCCGGGCGAGGGGGCGACCCCGAGGAACTCGGCCGGCGGGGAGGCGTTCCGGCCCGGGCGAGGGGCGCGGACCTGACCGGAGACGTCCAAAACCTTGAAAGGGGTAAGCGGGAAAAGGTCAGCAAAGTGCCCGAAGCAGTAAGGCGAAAAAGCCGTCGGAACCTCCGAAAATGTCCAAAAGCGTGAAATCAGTAACCAGGAAAATGCATAAAAATGGCCAAAAGTGTGAAATCAGTAAGCAGGAAAAGTCGGGAAAAGTGTCTAAAAATGCTTGGAAATCTGAGGAAAATGCCCGAAAATGAGGCCCCTCGGTCGGGAGGAGGAAGTCGAAAATCCCCGTGCCCGACGAGGGAAGTCAGTAACCAGAAGGAAAAACTTAGAAAAAAATTCTAAGTGTCAAAAAAAATTCTAAGTGTCAAAAAAAATTCTAAGTGTCAAAAAAAATTCTAAGTGTCAAAAAGAATTCTAAGTGTCAAAAAAATTCTAAGTGTCAAAAAAATTCTAAGTGTCAAAAAAAATTCTAAGTGTCAAAAAGAATTCTAAGTGTCAAAAAAAATTCTAAGTGTCAAAAAAAATTCTAAGTGTCAAAAAAAATTCTAAGTGTCAAAAAAAATTCTAAGTGTCAAAAAAATTCTAAGTGTCAAAAAAAATTCTAAGTGTCAAAAAAAATTCTAAGTGTCAAAAAAAATTCTAAGTGTCAAAAAAAATTCTAAGTGTCAAAAAAATTCTAAGTGTCAAAAAAAATTCTAAGTGTCAAAAAAAATTCTAAGTGTCAAAAAAAATTCTAAGTGTCAAAAAGAATTCTAAGTGTCAAAAAAAATTCTAAGTGTCAGAAAGGGAAATGAGTAACCAAGAAGAGAAATGAGTAACCAAGAAATCAGTAACCAACAGGAGAAATGAGTAACCAAGAAGAGAAATGAGTAACCAAGAAATCAGTAACCAACAGGAGAAATGAGTAACCAACGGGAGAAATGAGTAACCAACGGGAGAAATGAGTAACCAACGGGAGAAGTCAGTAACCAACGGGAGAAATCAGTAACCAAAGGGAGAAGTCAGTAACCAACGGGAGAAATCAGTAACCAACAAGAGAAATGAGTAACCAACGGGAGAAATCAGTAACCAAAGGGAGAAGTCAGTAACCAACGGGAGAAATCAGTAACCAAGCTTATTTTTGGTTGGTTACTGACTTCTCCGTTCAACTTGGAGCTGCCCTTGTGCACGATCAAGGAGGGGTATTATCCGCCACGGGGGCTTAATTTTCGCCTAAGGGGAGCGATTTGGAGGCCGTGGCCGGGTGAGGCGCGCCTTTCGAAGGGGAGGGATTTGAATTTCGGCTGCATTGAGGGTAGCTGCCCGCTGTTGTGGGTTTTTGGAGCCTGAGCCCGTTCAACTTGGAGCTGCCCTTGTGCACGATCAAGGAGGGGTATTATCGGCCACGGGGGCTTAATTTTCGCCTAAGGGGAGCGATTTGGAGGCCGTGGCCGGGTGAGGCGCGCCTCTCGAAGGGGAGGGATTTGAATTTCGGCTGCATTGAGGGTAGCTGCCCGCTGTTGTGGGTTTTTGGAGCCTGAGCCCGTTCAACTTGGAGCTGCCCTTGTGCACGATCAAGGAGGGGTATTATCCGCCACGGGGGCTTAATTTTCGCCTAAGGGGAGCGATTTGGAGGCCGTGGCCGGGTGAGGCGCGCCTCTCGAAGGGGAGGGATTTGAATTTCGGCTGCATTGAGGGTAGCTGCCCGCTGTTGTGGGTTTTTGGAGCCTGAGCCCGTTCAACTTGGAGCTGCCCTTGTGCACGATCAAGGAGGGGTATTATCGGCCACGGGGGCTTAATTTTCGCCTAAGGGGAGCGATTTGGAGGCCGTGGCCGGGTGAGGCGCGCCTCTCGAAGGGGAGGGATTTGAATTTCGGCTGCATTGAGGGTAGCTGCCCGCTGTTGTGGGTTTTTGGAGCCTGAGCCCGTTCAACTTGGAGCTGCCCTTGTGCACGATCAAGGAGGGGTATTATCGGCCACGGGGGCTTAATTTTCGCCTAAGGGGAGCGATTTGGAGGCCGTGGCCGGGTGAGGCGCGCCTCTCGAAGGGGAGGGATTTGAATTTCGGCTGCATTGAGGGTAGCTGCCCGCTGTTGTGGGTTTTTGGAGCCTGAGCCCGTTCAACTTGGAGCTGCCCTTGTGCACGATCAAGGAGGGGTATTATCGGCCACGGGGGCTTAATTTTCGCCTAAGGGGAGCGATTTGGAGGCCGTGGCCGGGTGAGGCGCGCCTCTCGAAGGGGAGGGATTTGAATTTCGGCTGCATTGAGGGTAGCTGCCCCGCTGTGGTGGTTTTTCGGAGCCTGAGCCCGAGCGGGGCGTCGGTTCCCGAGGTGGGCAGGAGTCGCTGTGCCCGTGAGGCTGCCTGGCCGAGTCGGAGTGCTGTGGGACGGCGGGGAGCGGGTTTTCCCGGGCGAGGGGGCGATCCCGAGGAAGGGGAGCGATTTGGAGGCCGTGGCCGGGTGAGGCGCGCCTTTCGGAGGGGAGGAATTTGAATTTCGGCTGCATTGAGGGTAGCTGCCCGCTGTTGTGGGTTTTTGGAGCCTGAGCCCGAGCGGGGCGTCGGTTCCCGAGGTGGGCAGGAGTCGCTGTGCCCGTGAGGCTGCCTGGCCGAGTCGGAGTGCTGTGGGACGGCGGGGAGCGGGTTTTCCCGGGCGAGGGGCCGATCCCGAGGAAGGGGAGCAGTTCCGAGGCCGTGGCCGGGTGAGGCGCGCCTTTCGGAGGGGAGGAGTTTGAATTTCGGCTGCATTGAGGGTAGCTGCCCCGCTGTGGTGGTTTTTCGGAGCCTGAGCCCGAGCGGGGCGTCGGTTCCCGAGGTGGGCAGGAGTCGCTGTGCCCGTGAGGCTGCCTGGCCGAGTCGGAGTGCTGTGGGACGGCGGGGAGCGGTTTTTCCCGGGCGAGGGGGCGACCCCGAGGAACTCGGCCGGCGGGGAGGCGTTCCGGCCCGGGCGAGGGGCGCGGACCTGACCGGAGACGTCCAAAACCTTGAAAGGGGTAAGCGGGAAAAGGTCAGCAAAGTGCCCGAAGCAGTAAGGCGAAAAAGCCGTCGGAACCTCCGAAAATGTCCAAAAGCGTGAAATCAGTAACCAGGAAAATGCATAAAAATGGCCAAAAGTGTGAAATCAGTAAGCAGGAAAAGTCGGGAAAAGTGTCTAAAAATGCTTGGAAATCTGAGGAAAATGCCCGAAAATGAGGCCCCTCGGTCGGGAGGAGGAAGTCGAAAATCCCCGTGCCCGACGAGGGAAGTCAGTAACCAGAAGGAAAAACTTAGAAAAAAATTCTAAGTGTCAAAAAAAATTCTAAGTGTCAAAAAAAATTCTAAGTGTCAAAAAAAATTCTAAGTGTCAAAAAGAATTCTAAGTGTCAAAAAAATTCTAAGAGTCAAAAAAATTCTAAGTGTCAAAAAAAATTCTAAGTGTCAAAAAGAATTCTAAGTGTCAAAAAAAATTCTAAGTGTCAAAAAAAATTCTAAGTGTCAAAAAAAATTCTAAGTGTCAAAAAAAATTCTAAGTGTCAAAAAAATTCTAAGTGTCAAAAAAAATTCTAAGTGTCAAAAAAAATTCTAAGTGTCAAAAAAAATTCTAAGTGTCAAAAAAAATTCTAAGTGTCAAAAAAATTCTAAGTGTCAAAAAAAATTCTAAGTGTCAAAAAAAATTCTAAGTGTCAAAAAAAATTCTAAGTGTCAAAAAGAATTCTAAGTGTCAAAAAAAATTCTAAGTGTCAGAAAGGGAAATGAGTAACCAAGAAGAGAAATGAGTAACCAAGAAATCAGTAACCAACAGGAGAAATGAGTAACCAAGAAGAGAAATGAGTAACCAAGAAATCAGTAACCAACAGGAGAAATGAGTAACCAACGGGAGAAATGAGTAACCAACGGGAGAAATGAGTAACCAACGGGAGAAGTCAGTAACCAACGGGAGAAATCAGTAACCAAAGGGAGAAGTCAGTAACCAACGGGAGAAATCAGTAACCAACAAGAGAAATGAGTAACCAACGGGAGAAATCAGTAACCAAAGGGAGAAGTCAGTAACCAACGGGAGAAATCAGTAACCAAGCTTATTTTTGGTTGGTTACTGACTTCTCCGTTCAACTTGGAGCTGCCCTTGTGCACGATCAAGGAGGGGTATTATCCGCCACGGGGGCTTAATTTTCGCCTAAGGGGAGCGATTTGGAGGCCGTGGCCGGGTGAGGCGCGCCTTTCGAAGGGGAGGGATTTGAATTTCGGCTGCATTGAGGGTAGCTGCCCGCTGTTGTGGGTTTTTGGAGCCTGAGCCCGTTCAACTTGGAGCTGCCCTTGTGCACGATCAAGGAGGGGTATTATCGGCCACGGGGGCTTAATTTTCGCCTAAGGGGAGCGATTTGGAGGCCGTGGCCGGGTGAGGCGCGCCTCTCGAAGGGGAGGGATTTGAATTTCGGCTGCATTGAGGGTAGCTGCCCGCTGTTGTGGGTTTTTGGAGCCTGAGCCCGTTCAACTTGGAGCTGCCCTTGTGCACGATCAAGGAGGGGTATTATCCGCCACGGGGGCTTAATTTTCGCCTAAGGGGAGCGATTTGGAGGCCGTGGCCGGGTGAGGCGCGCCTCTCGAAGGGGAGGGATTTGAATTTCGGCTGCATTGAGGGTAGCTGCCCGCTGTTGTGGGTTTTTGGAGCCTGAGCCCGTTCAACTTGGAGCTGCCCTTGTGCACGATCAAGGAGGGGTATTATCGGCCACGGGGGCTTAATTTTCGCCTAAGGGGAGCGATTTGGAGGCCGTGGCCGGGTGAGGCGCGCCTCTCGAAGGGGAGGGATTTGAATTTCGGCTGCATTGAGGGTAGCTGCCCGCTGTTGTGGGTTTTTGGAGCCTGAGCCCGTTCAACTTGGAGCTGCCCTTGTGCACGATCAAGGAGGGGTATTATCGGCCACGGGGGCTTAATTTTCGCCTAAGGGGAGCGATTTGGAGGCCGTGGCCGGGTGAGGCGCGCCTCTCGAAGGGGAGGGATTTGAATTTCGGCTGCATTGAGGGTAGCTGCCCGCTGTTGTGGGTTTTTGGAGCCTGAGCCCGTTCAACTTGGAGCTGCCCTTGTGCACGATCAAGGAGGGGTATTATCGGCCACGGGGGCTTAATTTTCGCCTAAGGGGAGCGATTTGGAGGCCGTGGCCGGGTGAGGCGCGCCTCTCGAAGGGGAGGGATTTGAATTTCGGCTGCATTGAGGGTAGCTGCCCCGCTGTGGTGGTTTTTCGGAGCCTGAGCCCGAGCGGGGCGTCGGTTCCCGAGGTGGGCAGGAGTCGCTGTGCCCGTGAGGCTGCCTGGCCGAGTCGGAGTGCTGTGGGACGGCGGGGAGCGGGTTTTCCCGGGCGAGGGGGCGATCCCGAGGAAGGGGAGCGATTTGGAGGCCGTGGCCGGGTGAGGCGCGCCTTTCGGAGGGGAGGAATTTGAATTTCGGCTGCATTGAGGGTAGCTGCCCGCTGTTGTGGGTTTTTGGAGCCTGAGCCCGAGCGGGGCGTCGGTTCCCGAGGTGGGCAGGAGTCGCTGTGCCCGTGAGGCTGCCTGGCCGAGTCGGAGTGCTGTGGGACGGCGGGGAGCGGGTTTTCCCGGGCGAGGGGCCGATCCCGAGGAAGGGGAGCAGTTCCGAGGCCGTGGCCGGGTGAGGCGCGCCTTTCGGAGGGGAGGAGTTTGAATTTCGGCTGCATTGAGGGTAGCTGCCCCGCTGTGGTGGTTTTTCGGAGCCTGAGCCCGAGCGGGGCGTCGGTTCCCGAGGTGGGCAGGAGTCGCTGTGCCCGTGAGGCTGCCTGGCCGAGTCGGAGTGCTGTGGGACGGCGGGGAGCGGTTTTTCCCGGGCGAGGGGGCGACCCCGAGGAACTCGGCCGGCGGGGAGGCGTTCCGGCCCGGGCGAGGGGCGCGGACCTGACCGGAGACGTCCAAAACCTTGAAAGGGGTAAGCGGGAAAAGGTCAGCAAAGTGCCCGAAGCAGTAAGGCGAAAAAGCCGTCGGAACCTCCGAAAATGTCCAAAAGCGTGAAATCAGTAACCAGGAAAATGCATAAAAATGGCCAAAAGTGTGAAATCAGTAAGCAGGAAAAGTCGGGGAAAGTGTCTAAAAATGCTTGGAAATCTGAGGAAAATGCCCGAAAATGAGGCCCCTCGGTCGGGAGGAGGAAGTCGAAAATCCCCGTGCCCGACGAGGGAAGTCAGTAACCAGAAGGAAAAACTTAGAAAAAAATTCTAAGTGTCAAAAAAAATTCTAAGTGTCAAAAAAAATTCTAAGTGTCAAAAAAAATTCTAAGTGTCAAAAAGAATTCTAAGTGTCAAAAAAATTCTAAGTGTCAAAAAAATTCTAAGTGTCAAAAAAAATTCTAAGTGTCAAAAAGAATTCTAAGTGTCAAAAAAAATTCTAAGTGTCAAAAAGAATTCTAAGTGTCAAAAAAAATTCTAAGTGTCAAAAAAAATTCTAAGTGTCAAAAAAAATTCTAAGTGTCAAAAAAAATTCTAAGTGTCAAAAAAATTCTAAGTGTCAAAAAAAATTCTAAGTGTCAAAAAAAATTCTAAGTGTCAAAAAAAATTCTAAGTGTCAAAAAAAATTCTAAGTGTCAAAAAAATTCTAAGTGTCAAAAAAAATTCTAAGTGTCAAAAAAAATTCTAAGTGTCAAAAAAAATTCTAAGTGTCAAAAAGAATTCTAAGTGTCAAAAAAAATTCTAAGTGTCAGAAAGGGAAATGAGTAACCAAGAAGAGAAATGAGTAACCAAGAAATCAGTAACCAACAGGAGAAATGAGTAACCAAGAAGAGAAATGAGTAACCAAGAAATCAGTAACCAACAGGAGAAATGAGTAACCAACGGGAGAAATGAGTAACCAACGGGAGAAATGAGTAACCAACGGGAGAAGTCAGTAACCAACGGGAGAAATCAGTAACCAAAGGGAGAAGTCAGTAACCAACGGGAGAAATCAGTAACCAACAAGAGAAATGAGTAACCAACGGGAGAAATCAGTAACCAAAGGGAGAAGTCAGTAACCAACGGGAGAAATCAGTAACCAAGCTTATTTTTGGTTGGTTACTGACTTCTCCGTTCAACTTGGAGCTGCCCTTGTGCACGATCAAGGAGGGGTATTATCCGCCACGGTGGCTTAATTTTCGCCTAAGGGGAGCGATTTGGAGGCCGTGGCCGGGTGAGGCGCGCCTTTCGAAGGGGAGGGATTTGAATTTCGGCTGCATTGAGGGTAGCTGCCCGCTGTTGTGGGTTTTTGGAGCCTGAGCCCGTTCAACTTGGAGCTGCCCTTGTGCACGATCAAGGAGGGGTATTATCGGCCACGGGGGCTTAATTTTCGCCTAAGGGGAGCGATTTGGAGGCCGTGGCCGGGTGAGGCGCGCCTCTCGAAGGGGAGGGATTTGAATTTCGGCTGCATTGAGGGTAGCTGCCCGCTGTTGTGGGTTTTTGGAGCCTGAGCCCGTTCAACTTGGAGCTGCCCTTGTGCACGATCAAGGAGGGGTATTATCCGCCACGGGGGCTTAATTTTCGCCTAAGGGGAGCGATTTGGAGGCCGTGGCCGGGTGAGGCGCGCCTCTCGAAGGGGAGGGATTTGAATTTCGGCTGCATTGAGGGTAGCTGCCCGCTGTTGTGGGTTTTTGGAGCCTGAGCCCGTTCAACTTGGAGCTGCCCTTGTGCACGATCAAGGAGGGGTATTATCGGCCACGGGGGCTTAATTTTCGCCTAAGGGGAGCGATTTGGAGGCCGTGGCCGGGTGAGGCGCGCCTCTCGAAGGGGAGGGATTTGAATTTCGGCTGCATTGAGGGTAGCTGCCCGCTGTTGTGGGTTTTTGGAGCCTGAGCCCGTTCAACTTGGAGCTGCCCTTGTGCACGATCAAGGAGGGGTATTATCGGCCACGGGGGCTTAATTTTCGCCTAAGGGGAGCGATTTGGAGGCCGTGGCCGGGTGAGGCGCGCCTCTCGAAGGGGAGGGATTTGAATTTCGGCTGCATTGAGGGTAGCTGCCCGCTGTTGTGGGTTTTTGGAGCCTGAGCCCGTTCAACTTGGAGCTGCCCTTGTGCACGATCAAGGAGGGGTATTATCGGCCACGGGGGCTTAATTTTCGCCTAAGGGGAGCGATTTGGAGGCCGTGGCCGGGTGAGGCGCGCCTCTCGAAGGGGAGGGATTTGAATTTCGGCTGCATTGAGGGTAGCTGCCCCGCTGTGGTGGTTTTTCGGAGCCTGAGCCCGAGCGGGGCGTCGGTTCCCGAGGTGGGCAGGAGTCGCTGTGCCCGTGAGGCTGCCTGGCCGAGTCGGAGTGCTGTGGGACGGCGGGGAGCGGGTTTTCCCGGGCGAGGGGGCGATCCCGAGGAAGGGGAGCGATTTGGAGGCCGTGGCCGGGTGAGGCGCGCCTTTCGGAGGGGAGGAATTTGAATTTCGGCTGCATTGAGGGTAGCTGCCCGCTGTTGTGGGTTTTTGGAGCCTGAGCCCGAGCGGGGCGTCGGTTCCCGAGGTGGGCAGGAGTCGCTGTGCCCGTGAGGCTGCCTGGCCGAGTCGGAGTGCTGTGGGACGGCGGGGAGCGGGTTTTCCCGGGCGAGGGGCCGATCCCGAGGAAGGGGAGCAGTTCCGAGGCCGTGGCCGGGTGAGGCGCGCCTTTCGGAGGGGAGGAGTTTGAATTTCGGCTGCATTGAGGGTAGCTGCCCCGCTGTGGTGGTTTTTCGGAGCCTGAGCCCGAGCGGGGCGTCGGTTCCCGAGGTGGGCAGGAGTCGCTGTGCCCGTGAGGCTGCCTGGCCGAGTCGGAGTGCTGTGGGACGGCGGGGAGCGGTTTTTCCCGGGCGAGGGGGCGACCCCGAGGAACTCGGCCGGCGGGGAGGCGTTCCGGCCCGGGCGAGGGGCGCGGACCTGACCGGAGACGTCCAAAACCTTGAAAGGGGTAAGCGGGAAAAGGTCAGCAAAGTGCCCGAAGCAGTAAGGCGAAAAAGCCGTCGGAACCTCCGAAAATGTCCAAAAGCGTGAAATCAGTAACCAGGAAAATGCATAAAAATGGCCAAAAGTGTGAAATCAGTAAGCAGGAAAAGTCGGGAAAAGTGTCTAAAAATGCTTGGAAATCTGAGGAAAATGCCCGAAAATGAGGCCCCTCGGTCGGGAGGAGGAAGTCGAAAATCCCCGTGCCCGACGAGGGAAGTCAGTAACCAGAAGGAAAAACTTAGAAAAAAATTCTAAGTGTCAAAAAAAATTCTAAGTGTCAAAAAAAATTCTAAGTGTCAAAAAAAATTCTAAGTGTCAAAAAGAATTCTAAGTGTCAAAAAAATTCTAAGTGTCAAAAAAATTCTAAGTGTCAAAAAAAATTCTAAGTGTCAAAAAGAATTCTAAGTGTCAAAAAAAATTCTAAGTGTCAAAAAAAATTCTAAGTGTCAAAAAAAATTCTAAGTGTCAAAAAAAATTCTAAGTGTCAAAAAAATTCTAAGTGTCAAAAAAAATTCTAAGTGTCAAAAAAAATTCTAAGTGTCAAAAAAAATTCTAAGTGTCAAAAAAAATTCTAAGTGTCAAAAAAATTCTAAGTGTCAAAAAAAATTCTAAGTGTCAAAAAAAATTCTAAGTGTCAAAAAAAATTCTAAGTGTCAAAAAGAATTCTAAGTGTCAAAAAAAATTCTAAGTGTCAGAAAGGGAAATGAGTAACCAAGAAGAGAAATGAGTAACCAAGAAATCAGTAACCAACAGGAGAAATGAGTAACCAAGAAGAGAAATGAGTAACCAAGAAATCAGTAACCAACAGGAGAAATGAGTAACCAACGGGAGAAATGAGTAACCAACGGGAGAAATGAGTAACCAACGGGAGAAGTCAGTAACCAACGGGAGAAATCAGTAACCAAAGGGAGAAGTCAGTAACCAACGGGAGAAATCAGTAACCAACAAGAGAAATGAGTAACCAACGGGAGAAATCAGTAACCAAAGGGAGAAGTCAGTAACCAACGGGAGAAATCAGTAACCAAGCTTATTTTTGGTTGGTTACTGACTTCTCCGTTCAACTTGGAGCTGCCCTTGTGCACGATCAAGGAGGGGTATTATCCGCCACGGGGGCTTAATTTTCGCCTAAGGGGAGCGATTTGGAGGCCGTGGCCGGGTGAGGCGCGCCTTTCGAAGGGGAGGGATTTGAATTTCGGCTGCATTGAGGGTAGCTGCCCGCTGTTGTGGGTTTTTGGAGCCTGAGCCCGTTCAACTTGGAGCTGCCCTTGTGCACGATCAAGGAGGGGTATTATCGGCCACGGGGGCTTAATTTTCGCCTAAGGGGAGCGATTTGGAGGCCGTGGCCGGGTGAGGCGCGCCTCTCGAAGGGGAGGGATTTGAATTTCGGCTGCATTGAGGGTAGCTGCCCGCTGTTGTGGGTTTTTGGAGCCTGAGCCCGTTCAACTTGGAGCTGCCCTTGTGCACGATCAAGGAGGGGTATTATCCGCCACGGGGGCTTAATTTTCGCCTAAGGGGAGCGATTTGGAGGCCGTGGCCGGGTGAGGCGCGCCTCTCGAAGGGGAGGGATTTGAATTTCGGCTGCATTGAGGGTAGCTGCCCGCTGTTGTGGGTTTTTGGAGCCTGAGCCCGTTCAACTTGGAGCTGCCCTTGTGCACGATCAAGGAGGGGTATTATCGGCCACGGGGGCTTAATTTTCGCCTAAGGGGAGCGATTTGGAGGCCGTGGCCGGGTGAGGCGCGCCTCTCGAAGGGGAGGGATTTGAATTTCGGCTGCATTGAGGGTAGCTGCCCGCTGTTGTGGGTTTTTGGAGCCTGAGCCCGTTCAACTTGGAGCTGCCCTTGTGCACGATCAAGGAGGGGTATTATCGGCCACGGGGGCTTAATTTTCGCCTAAGGGGAGCGATTTGGAGGCCGTGGCCGGGTGAGGCGCGCCTCTCGAAGGGGAGGGATTTGAATTTCGGCTGCATTGAGGGTAGCTGCCCGCTGTTGTGGGTTTTTGGAGCCTGAGCCCGTTCAACTTGGAGCTGCCCTTGTGCACGATCAAGGAGGGGTATTATCGGCCACGGGGGCTTAATTTTCGCCTAAGGGGAGCGATTTGGAGGCCGTGGCCGGGTGAGGCGCGCCTCTCGAAGGGGAGGGATTTGAATTTCGGCTGCATTGAGGGTAGCTGCCCCGCTGTGGTGGTTTTTCGGAGCCTGAGCCCGAGCGGGGCGTCGGTTCCCGAGGTGGGCAGGAGTCGCTGTGCCCGTGAGGCTGCCTGGCCGAGTCGGAGTGCTGTGGGACGGCGGGGAGCGGGTTTTCCCGGGCGAGGGGGCGATCCCGAGGAAGGGGAGCGATTTGGAGGCCGTGGCCGGGTGAGGCGCGCCTTTCGGAGGGGAGGAATTTGAATTTCGGCTGCATTGAGGGTAGCTGCCCGCTGTTGTGGGTTTTTGGAGCCTGAGCCCGAGCGGGGCGTCGGTTCCCGAGGTGGGCAGGAGTCGCTGTGCCCGTGAGGCTGCCTGGCCGAGTCGGAGTGCTGTGGGACGGCGGGGAGCGGGTTTTCCCGGGCGAGGGGCCGATCCCGAGGAAGGGGAGCAGTTCCGAGGCCGTGGCCGGGTGAGGCGCGCCTTTCGGAGGGGAGGAGTTTGAATTTCGGCTGCATTGAGGGTAGCTGCCCCGCTGTGGTGGTTTTTCGGAGCCTGAGCCCGAGCGGGGCGTCGGTTCCCGAGGTGGGCAGGAGTCGCTGTGCCCGTGAGGCTGCCTGGCCGAGTCGGAGTGCTGTGGGACGGCGGGGAGCGGTTTTTCCCGGGCGAGGGGG
Organism: Stegostoma tigrinum; assembly: GCF_030684315.1. NCBI lineage: Eukaryota > Metazoa > Chordata > Chondrichthyes > Orectolobiformes > Stegostomatidae > Stegostoma > Stegostoma tigrinum. Next base: position 7,764 of record NW_026728552.1, on the reverse strand, counting down.
CGACCCCGAGGAACTCGGCCGGCGGGGAGGCGTTCCGGCCCGGGCGAGGGGCGCGGACCTGACCGGAGACGTCCAAAACCTTGAAAGGGGTAAGCGGGAAAAGGTCAGCAAAGTGCCCGAAGCAGTAAGGCGAAAAAGCCGTCGGAACCTCCGAAAATGTCCAAAAGCGTGAAATCAGTAACCAGGAAAATGCATAAAAATGGCCAAAAGTGTGAAATCAGTAAGCAGGAAAAGTCGGGGAAAGTGTCTAAAAATGCTTGGAAATCTGAGGAAAATGCCCGAAAATGAGGCCCCTCGGTCGGGAGGAGGAAGTCGAAAATCCCCGTGCCCGACGAGGGAAGTCAGTAACCAGAAGGAAAAACTTAGAAAAAAATTCTAAGTGTCAAAAAAAATTCTAAGTGTCAAAAAAAATTCTAAGTGTCAAAAAAAATTCTAAGTGTCAAAAAGAATTCTAAGTGTCAAAAAAATTCTAAGTGTCAAAAAAATTCTAAGTGTCAAAAAAAATTCTAAGTGTCAAAAAGAATTCTAAGTGTCAAAAAAAATTCTAAGTGTCAAAAAGAATTCTAAGTGTCAAAAAAAATTCTAAGTGTCAAAAAAAATTCTAAGTGTCAAAAAAAATTCTAAGTGTCAAAAAAAATTCTAAGTGTCAAAAAAATTCTAAGTGTCAAAAAAAATTCTAAGTGTCAAAAAAAATTCTAAGTGTCAAAAAAAATTCTAAGTGTCAAAAAAAATTCTAAGTGTCAAAAAAATTCTAAGTGTCAAAAAAAATTCTAAGTGTCAAAAAAAATTCTAAGTGTCAAAAAAAATTCTAAGTGTCAAAAAGAATTCTAAGTGTCAAAAAAAATTCTAAGTGTCAGAAAGGGAAATGAGTAACCAAGAAGAGAAATGAGTAACCAAGAAATCAGTAACCAACAGGAGAAATGAGTAACCAAGAAGAGAAATGAGTAACCAAGAAATCAGTAACCAACAGGAGAAATGAGTAACCAACGGGAGAAATGAGTAACCAACGGGAGAAATGAGTAACCAACGGGAGAAGTCAGTAACCAACGGGAGAAATCAGTAACCAAAGGGAGAAGTCAGTAACCAACGGGAGAAATCAGTAACCAACAAGAGAAATGAGTAACCAACGGGAGAAATCAGTAACCAAAGGGAGAAGTCAGTAACCAACGGGAGAAATCAGTAACCAAGCTTATTTTTGGTTGGTTACTGACTTCTCCGTTCAACTTGGAGCTGCCCTTGTGCACGATCAAGGAGGGGTATTATCCGCCACGGTGGCTTAATTTTCGCCTAAGGGGAGCGATTTGGAGGCCGTGGCCGGGTGAGGCGCGCCTCTCGAAGGGGAGGGATTTGAATTTCGGCTGCATTGAGGGTAGCTGCCCGCTGTTGTGGGTTTTTGGAGCCTGAGCCCGTTCAACTTGGAGCTGCCCTTGTGCACGATCAAGGAGGGGTATTATCGGCCACGGGGGCTTAATTTTCGCCTAAGGGGAGCGATTTGGAGGCCGTGGCCGGGTGAGGCGCGCCTCTCGAAGGGGAGGGATTTGAATTTCGGCTGCATTGAGGGTAGCTGCCCGCTGTTGTGGGTTTTTGGAGCCTGAGCCCGTTCAACTTGGAGCTGCCCTTGTGCACGATCAAGGAGGGGTATTATCGGCCACGGGGGCTTAATTTTCGCCTAAGGGGAGCGATTTGGAGGCCGTGGCCGGGTGAGGCGCGCCTCTCGAAGGGGAGGGATTTGAATTTCGGCTGCATTGAGGGTAGCTGCCCCGCTGTGGTGGTTTTTCGGAGCCTGAGCCCGAGCGGGGCGTCGGTTCCCGAGGTGGGCAGGAGTCGCTGTGCCCGTGAGGCTGCCTGGCCGAGTCGGAGTGCTGTGGGACGGCGGGGAGCGGGTTTTCCCGGGCGAGGGGGCGATCCCGAGGAAGGGGAGCGATTTGGAGGCCGTGGCCGGGTGAGGCGCGCCTTTCGGAGGGGAGGAATTTGAATTTCGGCTGCATTGAGGGTAGCTGCCCGCTGTTGTGGGTTTTTGGAGCCTGAGCCCGAGCGGGGCGTCGGTTCCCGAGGTGGGCAGGAGTCGCTGTGCCCGTGAGGCTGCCTGGCCGAGTCGGAGTGCTGTGGGACGGCGGGGAGCGGGTTTTCCCGGGCGAGGGGCCGATCCCGAGGAAGGGGAGCAGTTCCGAGGCCGTGGCCGGGTGAGGCGCGCCTTTCGGAGGGGAGGAGTTTGAATTTCGGCTGCATTGAGGGTAGCTGCCCCGCTGTGGTGGTTTTTCGGAGCCTGAGCCCGAGCGGGGCGTCGGTTCCCGAGGTGGGCAGGAGTCGCTGTGCCCGTGAGGCTGCCTGGCCGAGTCGGAGTGCTGTGGGACGGCGGGGAGCGGTTTTTCCCGGGCGAGGGGGCGACCCCGAGGAACTCGGCCGGCGGGGAGGCGTTCCGGCCCGGGCGAGGGGCGCGGACCTGACCGGAGACGTCCAAAACCTTGAAAGGGGTAAGCGGGAAAAGGTCAGCAAAGTGCCCGAAGCAGTAAGGCGAAAAAGCCGTCGGAACCTCCGAAAATGTCCAAAAGCGTGAAATCAGTAACCAGGAAAATGCATAAAAATGGCCAAAAGTGTGAAATCAGTAAGCAGGAAAAGTCGGGAAAAGTGTCTAAAAATGCTTGGAAATCTGAGGAAAATGCCCGAAAATGAGGCCCCTCGGTCGGGAGGAGGAAGTCGAAAATCCCCGTGCCCGACGAGGGAAGTCAGTAACCAGAAGGAAAAACTTAGAAAAAAATTCTAAGTGTCAAAAAAAATTCTAAGTGTCAAAAAAAATTCTAAGTGTCAAAAAAAATTCTAAGTGTCAAAAAGAATTCTAAGTGTCAAAAAAATTCTAAGTGTCAAAAAAATTCTAAGTGTCAAAAAAAATTCTAAGTGTCAAAAAGAATTCTAAGTGTCAAAAAAAATTCTAAGTGTCAAAAAAAATTCTAAGTGTCAAAAAAAATTCTAAGTGTCAAAAAAAATTCTAAGTGTCAAAAAAATTCTAAGTGTCAAAAAAAATTCTAAGTGTCAAAAAAAATTCTAAGTGTCAAAAAAAATTCTAAGTGTCAAAAAAAATTCTAAGTGTCAAAAAAATTCTAAGTGTCAAAAAAAATTCTAAGTGTCAAAAAAAATTCTAAGTGTCAAAAAAAATTCTAAGTGTCAAAAAGAATTCTAAGTGTCAAAAAAAATTCTAAGTGTCAGAAAGGGAAATGAGTAACCAAGAAGAGAAATGAGTAACCAAGAAATCAGTAACCAACAGGAGAAATGAGTAACCAAGAAGAGAAATGAGTAACCAAGAAATCAGTAACCAACAGGAGAAATGAGTAACCAACGGGAGAAATGAGTAACCAACGGGAGAAATGAGTAACCAACGGGAGAAGTCAGTAACCAACGGGAGAAATCAGTAACCAAAGGGAGAAGTCAGTAACCAACGGGAGAAATCAGTAACCAACAAGAGAAATGAGTAACCAACGGGAGAAATCAGTAACCAAAGGGAGAAGTCAGTAACCAACGGGAGAAATCAGTAACCAAGCTTATTTTTGGTTGGTTACTGACTTCTCCGTTCAACTTGGAGCTGCCCTTGTGCACGATCAAGGAGGGGTATTATCCGCCACGGGGGCTTAATTTTCGCCTAAGGGGAGCGATTTGGAGGCCGTGGCCGGGTGAGGCGCGCCTTTCGAAGGGGAGGGATTTGAATTTCGGCTGCATTGAGGGTAGCTGCCCGCTGTTGTGGGTTTTTGGAGCCTGAGCCCGTTCAACTTGGAGCTGCCCTTGTGCACGATCAAGGAGGGGTATTATCGGCCACGGGGGCTTAATTTTCGCCTAAGGGGAGCGATTTGGAGGCCGTGGCCGGGTGAGGCGCGCCTCTCGAAGGGGAGGGATTTGAATTTCGGCTGCATTGAGGGTAGCTGCCCGCTGTTGTGGGTTTTTGGAGCCTGAGCCCGTTCAACTTGGAGCTGCCCTTGTGCACGATCAAGGAGGGGTATTATCCGCCACGGGGGCTTAATTTTCGCCTAAGGGGAGCGATTTGGAGGCCGTGGCCGGGTGAGGCGCGCCTCTCGAAGGGGAGGGATTTGAATTTCGGCTGCATTGAGGGTAGCTGCCCGCTGTTGTGGGTTTTTGGAGCCTGAGCCCGTTCAACTTGGAGCTGCCCTTGTGCACGATCAAGGAGGGGTATTATCGGCCACGGGGGCTTAATTTTCGCCTAAGGGGAGCGATTTGGAGGCCGTGGCCGGGTGAGGCGCGCCTCTCGAAGGGGAGGGATTTGAATTTCGGCTGCATTGAGGGTAGCTGCCCGCTGTTGTGGGTTTTTGGAGCCTGAGCCCGTTCAACTTGGAGCTGCCCTTGTGCACGATCAAGGAGGGGTATTATCGGCCACGGGGGCTTAATTTTCGCCTAAGGGGAGCGATTTGGAGGCCGTGGCCGGGTGAGGCGCGCCTCTCGAAGGGGAGGGATTTGAATTTCGGCTGCATTGAGGGTAGCTGCCCGCTGTTGTGGGTTTTTGGAGCCTGAGCCCGTTCAACTTGGAGCTGCCCTTGTGCACGATCAAGGAGGGGTATTATCGGCCACGGGGGCTTAATTTTCGCCTAAGGGGAGCGATTTGGAGGCCGTGGCCGGGTGAGGCGCGCCTCTCGAAGGGGAGGGATTTGAATTTCGGCTGCATTGAGGGTAGCTGCCCCGCTGTGGTGGTTTTTCGGAGCCTGAGCCCGAGCGGGGCGTCGGTTCCCGAGGTGGGCAGGAGTCGCTGTGCCCGTGAGGCTGCCTGGCCGAGTCGGAGTGCTGTGGGACGGCGGGGAGCGGGTTTTCCCGGGCGAGGGGGCGATCCCGAGGAAGGGGAGCGATTTGGAGGCCGTGGCCGGGTGAGGCGCGCCTTTCGGAGGGGAGGAATTTGAATTTCGGCTGCATTGAGGGTAGCTGCCCGCTGTTGTGGGTTTTTGGAGCCTGAGCCCGAGCGGGGCGTCGGTTCCCGAGGTGGGCAGGAGTCGCTGTGCCCGTGAGGCTGCCTGGCCGAGTCGGAGTGCTGTGGGACGGCGGGGAGCGGGTTTTCCCGGGCGAGGGGCCGATCCCGAGGAAGGGGAGCAGTTCCGAGGCCGTGGCCGGGTGAGGCGCGCCTTTCGGAGGGGAGGAGTTTGAATTTCGGCTGCATTGAGGGTAGCTGCCCCGCTGTGGTGGTTTTTCGGAGCCTGAGCCCGAGCGGGGCGTCGGTTCCCGAGGTGGGCAGGAGTCGCTGTGCCCGTGAGGCTGCCTGGCCGAGTCGGAGTGCTGTGGGACGGCGGGGAGCGGTTTTTCCCGGGCGAGGGGGCGACCCCGAGGAACTCGGCCGGCGGGGAGGCGTTCCGGCCCGGGCGAGGGGCGCGGACCTGACCGGAGACGTCCAAAACCTTGAAAGGGGTAAGCGGGAAAAGGTCAGCAAAGTGCCCGAAGCAGTAAGGCGAAAAAGCCGTCGGAACCTCCGAAAATGTCCAAAAGCGTGAAATCAGTAACCAGGAAAATGCATAAAAATGGCCAAAAGTGTGAAATCAGTAAGCAGGAAAAGTCGGGAAAAGTGTCTAAAAATGCTTGGAAATCTGAGGAAAATGCCCGAAAATGAGGCCCCTCGGTCGGGAGGAGGAAGTCGAAAATCCCCGTGCCCGACGAGGGAAGTCAGTAACCAGAAGGAAAAACTTAGAAAAAAATTCTAAGTGTCAAAAAAAATTCTAAGTGTCAAAAAAAATTCTAAGTGTCAAAAAAAATTCTAAGTGTCAAAAAGAATTCTAAGTGTCAAAAAAATTCTAAGTGTCAAAAAAATTCTAAGTGTCAAAAAAAATTCTAAGTGTCAAAAAGAATTCTAAGTGTCAAAAAAAATTCTAAGTGTCAAAAAAAATTCTAAGTGTCAAAAAAAATTCTAAGTGTCAAAAAAAATTCTAAGTGTCAAAAAAATTCTAAGTGTCAAAAAAAATTCTAAGTGTCAAAAAAAATTCTAAGTGTCAAAAAAAATTCTAAGTGTCAAAAAAAATTCTAAGTGTCAAAAAAATTCTAAGTGTCAAAAAAAATTCTAAGTGTCAAAAAAAATTCTAAGTGTCAAAAAAAATTCTAAGTGTCAAAAAGAATTCTAAGTGTCAAAAAAAATTCTAAGTGTCAGAAAGGGAAATGAGTAACCAAGAAGAGAAATGAGTAACCAAGAAATCAGTAACCAACAGGAGAAATGAGTAACCAAGAAGAGAAATGAGTAACCAAGAAATCAGTAACCAACAGGAGAAATGAGTAACCAACGGGAGAAATGAGTAACCAACGGGAGAAATGAGTAACCAACGGGAGAAGTCAGTAACCAACGGGAGAAATCAGTAACCAAAGGGAGAAGTCAGTAACCAACGGGAGAAATCAGTAACCAACAAGAGAAATGAGTAACCAACGGGAGAAATCAGTAACCAAAGGGAGAAGTCAGTAACCAACGGGAGAAATCAGTAACCAAGCTTATTTTTGGTTGGTTACTGACTTCTCCGTTCAACTTGGAGCTGCCCTTGTGCACGATCAAGGAGGGGTATTATCCGCCACGGGGGCTTAATTTTCGCCTAAGGGGAGCGATTTGGAGGCCGTGGCCGGGTGAGGCGCGCCTTTCGAAGGGGAGGGATTTGAATTTCGGCTGCATTGAGGGTAGCTGCCCGCTGTTGTGGGTTTTTGGAGCCTGAGCCCGTTCAACTTGGAGCTGCCCTTGTGCACGATCAAGGAGGGGTATTATCGGCCACGGGGGCTTAATTTTCGCCTAAGGGGAGCGATTTGGAGGCCGTGGCCGGGTGAGGCGCGCCTCTCGAAGGGGAGGGATTTGAATTTCGGCTGCATTGAGGGTAGCTGCCCGCTGTTGTGGGTTTTTGGAGCCTGAGCCCGTTCAACTTGGAGCTGCCCTTGTGCACGATCAAGGAGGGGTATTATCCGCCACGGGGGCTTAATTTTCGCCTAAGGGGAGCGATTTGGAGGCCGTGGCCGGGTGAGGCGCGCCTCTCGAAGGGGAGGGATTTGAATTTCGGCTGCATTGAGGGTAGCTGCCCGCTGTTGTGGGTTTTTGGAGCCTGAGCCCGTTCAACTTGGAGCTGCCCTTGTGCACGATCAAGGAGGGGTATTATCGGCCACGGGGGCTTAATTTTCGCCTAAGGGGAGCGATTTGGAGGCCGTGGCCGGGTGAGGCGCGCCTCTCGAAGGGGAGGGATTTGAATTTCGGCTGCATTGAGGGTAGCTGCCCGCTGTTGTGGGTTTTTGGAGCCTGAGCCCGTTCAACTTGGAGCTGCCCTTGTGCACGATCAAGGAGGGGTATTATCCGCCACGGGGGCTTAATTTTCGCCTAAGGGGAGCGATTTGGAGGCCGTGGCCGGGTGAGGCGCGCCTCTCGAAGGGGAGGGATTTGAATTTCGGCTGCATTGAGGGTAGCTGCCCGCTGTTGTGGGTTTTTGGAGCCTGAGCCCGTTCAACTTGGAGCTGCCCTTGTGCACGATCAAGGAGGGGTATTATCGGCCACGGGGGCTTAATTTTCGCCTAAGGGGAGCGATTTGGAGGCCGTGGCCGGGTGAGGCGCGCCTCTCGAAGGGGAGGGATTTGAATTTCGGCTGCATTGAGGGTAGCTGCCCGCTGTTGTGGGTTTTTGGAGCCTGAGCCCGTTCAACTTGGAGCTGCCCTTGTGCACGATCAAGGAGGGGTATTATCGGCCACGGGGGCTTAATTTTCGCCTAAGGGGAGCGATTTGGAGGCCGTGGCCGGGTGAGGCGCGCCTCTCGAAGGGGAGGGATTTGA
>NW_026728551.1:0-42104 GCF_030684315.1 Stegostoma tigrinum | reverse complement strand
CAGTCAGTGCAACCCAATTCCCAAAGTCACTGCAACCCATTTCCAACAGTCACTGCATCTCCTTTCCTTCAGTTACTGCGTCCCATTTTACTCAGTCACAACATCCCATTTCACTCAGTCACTGCATCCCATTTCACTCAGTCACGGCATCCCATTTCACTCAGTCACTGCATCCCATTTTACTCAGTCACTGCCTCCGACGTCACTCAGTCACTGCATCCCACTTCACTCAGTCACTGCATCCCACTTCACTCAGTCACTGCATCCCACTTCACTCAGTCACTGCATCCCACTTCACTCAGTCACTGCATCCCACTTCACTCAGTCACTGCATCCCACTTCACTCAGTCACTGCATCCCACTTCACTCAGTGACTGCATCCCACTTCACTCAGTCACTGCCTCCTATTTCAGTCAGTCACTCCCTCCCATTTCCCTCAGTCACTGCATCCCATTTCAGTCAGTCAATGCATCCCATTTCACTCAGCCACTGCATCACATTTCACTCAGCCACTGCATCACATTTCACTCAGCCACTGCATCACATTTCACTCAGCCACTGCATCACATTTCACTCAGCCACTGCATCACATTTCACTCAGCCACTGCATCCCATTTCACTCAGCCACTGCATCCCATTTCACTCAGCCACTGCATCCCATTTCACTCAGCCACTGCATCCCATTTCACTCAGCCACTGCATCCCATTTCACTCAGCCACTGCAACCCATTTCACTCAGCCACTGCATCTCATTTCACTCAGTCACTGCATCCCATTTCACTCAGTCACTGCATCCCATTTCACTCAGTCACTGCATCCCATTTCAGTCAGTCACTCCCTCCCATTTCAGTCACTCCCCCCATTTCACTCAGTCACTGCATCTACTTTCCCTCAGTCACTGCATCTCATTTCCCTCAGCCACTGCATCCCATTTCCCTCAGCCACTGCATCCCATTTCACTCAGCCACTGCATCCCATTTCACTCAGCCACTGCATCCCATTTCACTCAGTCACTGCATCCCATTTCACTCAGTCACTGCATCCCATTTCACTCAGTCACTGCATCCCATTTCAGTCACTCCCCCCATTTCCCTCAGTCACTGCGTCCCATTTCCCACAGTCACTGCATCTACTTTCCCTCAGTCACTGCATCTCATTTCCCTCAGTCACTGCATCCCATTTCACTCAGCCACTGCATCCCATTTCACTCAGCCACTGCATCCCATTTCACTCAGCCACTGCATCCCATTTCACTCAGCCACTGCATCTCATTTCACTCAGTCACTGCATCCCATTTCACTCAGTCACTGCATCCCATTTCACTCAGTCACTGCATCCCATTTCAGTCAGTCACTCCCTCCCATTTCAGTCACTCCCCCCATTTCCCTCAGTCACTGCGTCCCATTTCCCACAGTCACTGCATCTACTTTCCCTCAGTCACTGCATCTCATTTCCCTCAGTCACTGCATCCCATTTCACTCAGCCACTGCATCCCATTTCACTCAGCCACTGCATCCCATTTCACTCAGCCACTGCATCCCATTTCACTCAGCCACTGCATCCCATTTCACTCAGCCACTGCATCCCATTTCACTCAGCCACTGCATCCCATTTCACTCAGTCACAGCATTGCATTTCACTCAGTCACTACATCCTATTTAACGGAGACAGTGAATCCTATTCAACTAAGACAGTGCATCCATTTCCCTCAGTCACCGCTTCCCATGACCCTCAGTTACTGCTTCCCATTTCACTCGGTCACTGCATCTCATTACCCTCAGTCACTGCATCCCATTACCCTCAGTCACTGCATCCCATTACCCTCAGTCACTGCATCCCATTACCCTCAGTCACTGCATCACATTACCCTCAGTCACTGCATCCCATTTAAGTGAGACAGTGAATCTCATTGAACTGAGACGGTGCATCCCATTACCCTCAGTCACTGCATCCCATTTCCCTCAGTCACTGCATCCCATTTCCCTCAGTCACTGCATCTACTTTCCCTCAGACACTGCATCTCATTTCCCTCAGACACTGCATCTCATTTCCCTCAGACACTGCATCTCATTTCCCTCAGACACTGCATCCCATTTCCCTCAGACACTGCATCCCATTTCCCTCAGACACTGCATCCCATTTCACTCAGACACTGCATCCCATTTCACTCAGACACTTCATCATATTCACTCAGTCACTGCATCTCCTTTCCCTCCGTCACAGCATCCCATTCCGTTCAGTCACAGCATTGCATTTGACTCAGTCACTACATCCTATTTAACGGAGACAGTGAATCCTCTTCAACTGAGACAGTCCATCCATTTCCCTCAGTCACCGCTTCCCATGACCCTCAGTCACTGCTTCCCATGACCCTCAGTCACTGCTTCCCATGACCCTCAGTCACTGCTTCCCATGACCCTCAGTCACTGCTTCCCATGAACCACAGTCACTGCTTCCCATGAACCACAGTCACTGCTTCCCATGAGCCTCACTCACTGCTTCCCATGAACCTCTGTCACTGCATGCCATGAACCTCAGTCACTGCTTCCCATTTCACTCAGTCACTGCATCCCATTACCCTCAGTCACTGCATCCCATTACCCTCAGTCACTGCATCCCATTTAACTGAGACAGTGAATCTCATTGAACTGAGACGGTGCATCCCATTACCCTCAGTCACAGCTTTCCATTTCCCACAGTCACTGCATCTCCTTTCCCTCAGTCACTGCATCTCCTTTCCCTCAGTCACTGCATCCCATTTCACTCAGCCACTGCATTCCATTTCACTCAGTCACTGCGTCCTATTTCAGTCAGTCACTCCCTCCCACTTCACTCAGTCACTGCATCCCACTTCACTCAGTCACTGCATCCCACTTCACTCAGTCACTGCATCCCACTTCACTCAGTCACTGCATCCCACTTCACTCAGTCACTGCATCCCACTTTACTCAGTCACTGCATCCCACTTCACTCAGTCACTGCATCCCACTTCACTCAGTCACTGCATCCCACTTCACTCAGTCACTGCATCCCACTTCACTCAGTCACAGCCTCCCACTTCACTCAGTCACAGCCTCCCACTTCACTCAGTCACAGCCTCCCACTTCACTCAGTCACTCCGTCCCATTTCAGTCAGTCACTACCTCCCATATCACTCAGTCACTGCATCGCATTTCACTCAGTCAATGCATCACATCACCCTCAGACACAGCATCCCATTTCACTCAGTCACTGCATCTCATTTCACTCAGTCACTGCCTTCCAATTCACGCAGTCATTACCTCCCATTTCAGTCAGTCACTGCATCCTATTTCCCTTGGTCACTGCAACCCATTTCACGCAGTCACTGCATCTCATTTCATTCAGTCACTGCCTCCCAATTCACGCAGTCACTCCGTCCCATTTCAGTCAGTCACTACCTCCCATTTCAGTCAGTCACTGCATCCTATTTCCTTTGGTCACTGCGTCCCATTTCACTCAGTCACCGCATCCCATGACCCTCAGTCACCGTTTCCCATGACCCTCAGTCACTGCATCCCATTTCACTCAGTCACAGCATTACATTTGACTCAGTCACTACACGCTATTTAACGGAGACAGTGAATCCTATTCAACTGAGACAGTGCATCCATTTCCCTCAGTCACCGCACCCTATTCCACACAGACACCGCATCCCATTTCACTCACTCAGTCACCGCATCCTATTTCCATCAGTCACCACATCCCATGACCCACACTCACTGCATCCCATGAACCTCAGTCACTGAATCCCATGACCCTCAGTCACTGCATCCCATTTCACTCAGTCACGGCATCCCATTTCACTCAGTCACGGCATCCCATTTCACTCCGTCACTGCCTCGATTTCACTCAGTCACTTCCTCCCACTTCACTCAGTCACTGCCTCCTATTTCAGTCAGTCACTCCCTCCCATTTCCCTCAGTCACTGCATCCCATTTCAGTCACACCCTCCCAATTCAGTCAGTCAATGCATCCCATTTCACTCAGCCACGACATGACATTTCACTCAGCCACTGCATCCCTTTTCACTCAGTCACCGCATCCCATTTCACTCAGTCACCGCATCCCATGACCGTCAGTCACCATTTCCCATGACCCTCAGTCACCGTTTCCCATGACCCTCAGTCACTGCATCCCATTTCACTCAGTCACTGCATCCCATTTCACTCAGTCACCACATCACATTTCACTCAGTCACAGCAGACCATTTCCCTCAGTCACTGCATCCCATTTCCATCAGTCACTGCATCCCATTTCACTAATTCACTGCCTCCCACTTCACTCAGTCACTGCCTCCTATTTCAGTCAGTCACTCCCTCCCATTTCCCTCTGTCACTGCATCCCATTTCAGTCACTCCCTCCCAATTCAGTCAGTCAATGCATCCCATTTCACTCAGCCACTGTGTCACATTTTACTCAGCCACTGCATCCCATTTCACTCAGCAACTGCATCCCTTTTCACTCAGTCACCGCATCCCATTTCACTCAGTCACCGCATCCCATGACCCTCAGTCACCGTTTCCCATGACCCTCAGTCACTGCATCCCATTTCACTCAGTCACTGCATCCCATTTCACTCAGTCACTGCATCTCATTTAACTGAGACAGTGAATCTCATTGAACTGAGACGGTGCATCTCATTTCCCTCAGTCACTGCATCTCCTTTCCCTCCGTCACAGCATCCCATTTCACTCAGTCACTGCATCCCATTTAACTGAGACAGTGAATCTCATTGAACTGAGACGGTGCATCTCATTTCCCTCAGTCACTGCATCTGATTTCCCTCAGTCACTGCATCTCATTTCACGCAGTCACTGCATCCCATTTAACTGAGACAGTGAATCTCATTGAACTGCGACGGAGCAGCCCATTACCCTCAGTCACAGCGTTCCATTTCCCACAGTCACTGCATCTACTTTCCCTCAGTCACTGCATCTCATTTCCCTCAGTCACTGCATCTCATTTCCCTCAGTCACTGCATCTCATTTCCCTCAGTCACTGCATCTACTTTCACTCAGTCACTGCATCTACTTTCACTCAGTCACTGCATCTACTTTCACTCCGTCACTGCATCCCATTTCACTCCGTCACTGCATCCCATTTCACTCCGTCACTGCATCCCATTTCACTCCGTCACTGCATCCCATTTCACTCCGTCACTGCATCCCATTTAACTGAGACAGTGAATCTCATTGAACTGAGACGGTGCATCCCATTACCCTCAGTCACTGCATCCCATTTCCCTCAGTCACTGCATCTCATTTCACTCCGTCACTGCATCCCATTTCACTCCGTCACTGCATCTACTTTCCCTCAGTCACTGCATCCCATTTCACTCAGCCACTTCATCTTATTCACTCAGTCATTGCATCCCATTTCACTCAGTCACAGCATTGCATTTGACTCAGTCACTACATCCTATTTAACGGAGACAGTGAATCCTCTTCAACTGAGACAGTCCATCCATTTCCCTCAGTCACCGCTTCCCATGACCCTCAGTCACTGCTTCCCATGACCCTCAGTCACTGCTTCCCATGAACCACAGTCACTGCTTCCCATGAGCCTCACTCACTGCTTCCCATGAACCTCAGTCACTGCATGCCATGAACCTCAGTCACTGCTTCCCATTTCACTCGGTCACTGCATCTCATTACCCTCAGTCACTGCATCCCATTACCCTCAGTCACTGCATCCCATTACCCTCAGTCACTGCATCCCATTACCCTCAGTCACTGCATCCCATTACCCCAGTCACTGCATCACATTACCCTCAGTCACTGCATCCCATTTAACTGAGACAGTGAATCTCATTGAACTGAGACGGTGCATCCCATTACCCTCAGTCACAGCATTCCATTTCCCACAGTCACTGCATCTCCTTTCCCTCAGTCACTGTATCCCATATCACTCAGTCACTGCCTCCCACTTCACTCAGTCACGGCCTCCCACTTTGCACAGTCACTGCCTCCCATTTCAGTCCGTCACTGCCTGCCATTTCACTCAGTCACTGCCTCCCACTTCACACAGTCACTCCGTCCCATTTCAGTCAGTCACTACCTCCCATATCACTCAGTCACTGCATCGCATTTCACTCAGTCAGTGCATTGCATTTCACTCAGTCAATGCATCTCATCACCCTCAGACACAGCATCCCATTTCACTCAGTCACTGCATCTCATTTCATTCAGTCACTGCCTCCCAATTCACGCAGTCACTCTGTCCCATTTCAGTCAGTCACTACCTCCCATTTCAGTCAGTCACTGCATCCTATTTCCTTTGGTCACTGCGTCCCATTTCACTCAGTCACAACATCCCATTTCGCTCAGTCAATGCATCCAATTTCACTCAGTCACTGCATCCCATTTCACTCTGTCGCAGCATGCCATTTCCCACAGTCACTGCATCTCCTTTCCCTCAGTCACTGCATCTCATTTCCCTCAGTCACTGCATCTCATTTCCCTCAGTCACTGCATCTCATTTCCCTCAGTCACTGCATCTCATTTCACTCAGTCACTGCATCTCGTTTCACTCAGTCACTGCATCTCGTTTCACTCAGTCACTGCATCTCATTTCACTCAGTCACTGCATCTCATTTCACTCAGTCACTGCATCTCATTTCCCTCAGTCAATGCATCTCATTTCCATCAGTCAATGCATCTCATTTCCCTCAGTCACTGCATCCCATTTCACTCATCCACTGCATCCCATTTCACTCAGCTACTGCATCCCATATCACTCAGTCACTGCATCCCATATCACTCAGTCACTGCATCCCATTTCCCTAAGTCACTGTATCTCATTTCCCTGAGTCACTGCATCCCATATCACTCAGTCACTGCATCCCATTTCCCTCAGTCACTGCACCCTATTCCCCTAGGTCACCGCATCCCATTTCACTCAGTCATGGCATCCCATTTAACTCAGTCACGGCATCCCATTTCACTCAGTCACTGCATCACATTTCACTCAGTGACTGCATCCCATTTCACTCAATCACTGCCTCCCATTTTCCTCAGTCACTGCAACCCATTTTCCACAGTCACTGCGTATCCTTTCCCTCCGTCACTGCATCCCATTTAACTGAGACAGTGAATCTCATTGAACTGAGACGGTGCATCCCATTACCCTCAGTCACTGCATCTCCTTTCCCTCAGTCACTGCATCTCCTTTCCCTCAGTCACTGCATCTCATTTCCCTCAGTCAATGGATCTCATTTCCCTCAGTCAATGGATCTCATTTCCCTCAGTCAATGGATCTCATTTCCCTCAGTCAATGGATCTCATTTCCCTCAGTCAATGGATCTCATTTCCCTCAGTCAATGCACCTCATTTCCCTCAGTCAATGCACCTCATTTCCCTCAGTCAATGCACCTCATTTCCCTCAGTCACTGCATCCCATTTCACTCAGCCACAGCATCCCATTTCACTCAGCCACAGCATCCCATTTCACTCAGCCACAGCATCCCATTTCACTCAGCCACAGCATCCCATTTCACTCAGCCACAGCATCCCATTTCACTCAGCCACAGCATCCCATATCACTCAGTCACTGCATCCCATTTCACACAATCACTGCCTCCCATTTCCCTCAGTCACTGCAACCCATTTCCCACAGTCACTGCGTCTCCTTTCCCTCAGTCACAGCATCCCATTTACTCAGTCAGCGCATCCCATTTCCCTCAGTCACTGCATCCCATTTAACTGAGACAGTGAATCTCATTGAAGTGAGACGGTACATCCCATTACCCTCAGTCACAGTATTCCATTTCCCTCAGTCACTGCATCTCCTTTCCCTCAGTCAATGCATCTCATTTCCCTCAGTCACTGCATCCCATTTCACTCAGCCACTGAACCCCATTTCACTCAGCCACTGCATCTCATTTCCCTCAGTCATGGCATCCCATGACACTCAGTCACTGCATCCCATTACACTCAGGAGACTGCATCCCATTACACTCAGGAGACTGCATCCCATTACACTCAGGAGACTGCATCCCATTTCAGTCAGGAGACTGCATCCCATTACACTCAGGAGAATGCATCCCATTACACTCAGGAGAATGCATCCCATTACACTCAGTCACTAAATCCCATGACACTCAGTCATGGCATCCCATTTCATTCAGTCACTGCAACCCATTTCCCACCGTCACTGCAACCCATTTCCCACCATCACTGCAACCCATTTCCCACAGTCACTGCATCTCCTTTCCCTCCGTCACAGCATCCCATTTCACTCAGTCAGAGCATCCCATTTCACTCAGTCAGTGCAACCCAATTCCCAAAGTCACTGCAACCCATTTCCCACAGTCACTGCATCTCCTTTCCTTCAGTTACTGCAGCCCACTTCACTCAGTTGCTGCATCACATTACCCTCTGTCACTGCATGCCATTTCACTCAGCCACTGCATCCCATTTCACTCAGCCACTGCAACCCATTTCACTCAGCCACTGCAACCCATTTCACTCAGTCACGGCATCCCATTTCACTCAGTCACTGCCTCGATTTCACTCAGTCACTGCCTTCCACTTCACTCAGTCACTGCCTTCCACTTCACTCAGTCACTGCCTTCCACTTCACTCAGTCACTGCCTCCTATTTCAGTCAGTCACTGCCTCCTATTTCAGTCAGTCACTCGCTCCCATTTCCCTCAGTCAATGCATCCCATTTCACTCAGCCACTGCATCACATTTCACTCAGCCACTGCATCCCATTTCACTCAGCAACTGCATCCCATTTCACTCAGTCACCGCATCCCTTTTCACTCAGTCACAGCAGACCATTTCCCTCAGTCACTGCATCCCATTTCAATCAGTCACTGCATCCCATTTCACTCAGTCACTGCATCCCATTTCACTCAGTCACTGCGTCCTATTTCAGTCAGTCACTCCCTCCCATTTCCCTCAGTCACTTCATCCCATTTCAGTCACTCCCTCCCAATTCAGTCAGACAATGCATCCCATTTCACTCACCCACTGCATCACATTTCACTCAGCCAGTGCATCCCATTTCACTCAGCCACTGCAACCCATTTCACTCAGCCACTGCATCCCATTTCACACAGTCACCGCATCCCACGACCCTCAGTCACCGCTTCCCATGTCCCTCAGTCACCGCATCCCATGACCCTCAGTCACTGCATCCCATTTCACTCAGTAACGGCATCCCATTTCACTCAGTCACAGCAGACCATTTCACTCAGTCACAGCAGACCATTTCCCTCAGTCACTGCATCCCATTTCAATCAGTCACTGCATCCCATTTCACAAAGTCACTGCATCCCATTTCACTCAGTCACTGCATCCCATTTCACTCAGTCACTGCATCCCATTTCACTCAGTCACTGCATCCCATTTCACTCAGTCACTGCCTCCCATTTCAGTCAGTCACTCCCTCCCATTTCAGTCACTCCCCCCATTTCACTCTGTCACTGCGTCCCATTTCCCTCAGTCAGTGCAACCCATTTCCCACAGTCACTGCATCTCCTTTCCTTCAGTTACTGCAGCCCACTTCACTAAGTTGCTGCATCACATTACCCTCAGTCACGGCATCCCATTACACTCAGTCACTGCATCCCATAACACTCAGGAGACTGCATCCCATTACAGTCAGGAGACTGCATCCCATTACAGTCAGGAGAATGCATCCCATTACACTCAGTCACTAAATCCCATGACACTCAGTCATGGCATCCCATTTCATTCAGTCACTGCAACCCATTTCCCACCGTCACTGCAACCCATTTCCCACAGTCACTGCATCTCCTTTCCCTCCGTCACAGCATCCCATTTCACTCAGTCACTGCATCCCATTTAACTGAGACAGTGAATCTCATTGAACTGAGACGGTGCATCTCATTTCCCTCAGTCACTGCATCTCATTTCCCTCAGTCACTGCATCTCCTTTCCCTCCGTCACAGCATCCCATTCCGTTCAGTCACAGCATTGCATTTGACTCAGTCACTACATCCTATTTAACGGAGACAGTGAATCCTATTCAAATGAGACAGTGCATCCATTTCCCTCAGTCACCGCTTCCCATGAACCTCAGTCACTGCTTCCCATGACCCTCAGTGACTGCTTCCCATGAACCTCACTCACTGCTTCCCATGAACGTCACTCACTGCTTCCCATTTCACTCAGTCACTGCATCCCATTACCCTCTGTCACTGAATCCCATTACCCTCAGTCACTGTTTCCCATTACCCCAGTCACTGCATCACATTACCCTCAGTCACACCCTCCCATTTCAGTGAGTCACACCCTCCCATTTCACTGAGTCACACCCTCCCATTTCACTGAGTCACACCCTCCCATTTCACTGAGTCACACCCTCCCATTTCACTGAGTCACACCCTCCCATTTCACTGAGTCACACCCTCCCATTTCAGACAGTCACTGCATCCCATGTCCCCAGAGTCACTGCGTCCCATTACACTCAGTCACGGCATCATATTTCCTTCAGTCACTGCATCACATTTCACTCAGTCTCTGCTTCCAATTTCCCTCAGTCACTGCAAACCATTTCTGACAGTCACTGCAACCCATTTCACACAGTCACTGCATCTCCTTCCCCTCAGTCACTGCATCTCATTTCCCTCAGTCACTGCATCGCCTTGTCCTCAGTCACGGCATCGCATTGTCCTCAGTCACGGCATTCCATTACACGCAGTCACTGCATCCTATTTCCCTCAGTCACTGCATCCCATTTCACTCAGTCACTGCATCCCATTTCACTCAGTCACTGCATCCCATTTCACTCAGTCACTGCGTCCCATTTCACTCAGTCACTGCGTCCCATTTCACTCAGTCACTGCGTCCCATTTCACTCAGTCACTGCGTCCCATTTCACTCAGTCACTGCGTCCCATTTCACTCAGTCACTGCCTCCCCACTTCAGTCAGTCACTGCCTCCCCACTTCAGTCAGTCACTGCCTCCCCACTTCAGTCAGTCACTGCCTCCCCACTTCAGTCAGTCACTGCCTCCCCACTTCACGCAGTCACTGCCTCCCACTTCACGCAGTCACTGCCTCCCACTTCAGTCAGTCACTGCATCCCATTTCACTCAGTCACTGCATCTCATTTCATTCAGTCACTGCATCCCATATCACTCAGGCACTGCATCCCATTTCACTCAGTCACTGCATCCCATTTCCTTCAGTCACTGCATCCCATTACACTCAGTCACTGCATCCCATTTCACTCAGTCACTGCATCCCATTTCACTCAGTCACTGCATCCCATTTCACTCAGTCACTGCATCCCTTTTAACGGAGACAGTGAATCCTATTCAACTGCAACAGTGAATCCATTTCCATGATCACCACACCCTATTCCCCAAAGTCACGGCATCACATTACACTCAGTCACTGCATCCTATTTCCCTCAGTCACTGCGTCCCATTTCACTCAGTCAGTGCATCCCATTTCCCTCAGTCAGGGCGTCCCATTTCACTCAGTCAGGGCGTCCCATTTCACTCAGTCAGGGCGTCCCATTTCACGCAGCCACTGCATCCCATTTCACTCAGCCACTGCACCCCATTTCACTCAATCACAGCAGCTCCTATCCTCAGTCACTGCATCCCATTACCCTCAGCCACTGCACCCCAGTTCACTCAGTCAGTGCATCCCATTTCACTCAGTAACTGCATCCCATTTCCCTCAATCACTGCAACCTATTTCCCACAGTCACTGCATCTGCTTTCCCTCAGTCACAGCATCCCAATTCACTGAGACAGTGAATCTCATTGAACTGAAATGGTGCATCCCCTTACCCTCAGTCACTGCATCTCCTTTCCCTCAGTCACTGCATCTCCTTTCCCTCAGTCACTGCATCTCCTTTCCCTCAGTCACTGCATCTCCTTTCCCTCAGACACTGCATCTAATTTCCCTCAGTCACTGCATCTCATTTCCCTCAGTCACTGCATCCCATTTCCCTCAGTCACTGCATCCCATTTCACTCAGCCACTTCATCCCATTCACTCAGTCACAGCATTCCATTTCACTCAGTCACTACATCCAATTTCACTCAGTCACTGCATCACATTTCACACAGTCACTGCATCCCATTTCCCTCATTCACTGCATCCCATTTCACTCAGTCACTGCATCTCATTTCCCTAGGTCACTGTATCCCTTTTCCATCAGCCATTGCATCCCTTTTCCATCAGTCACTGCATCTCATTTCACTCAGCCACTGCACCCCATTTCATTCAGTCACTACATCCCACTTCACTCAGTCACTGCATCCCATTTCACTCAGTCACGGCATCCCATTTCACTCAGTCACGGCATCCCATTTCACTCAGTCACGGCATCCCATTTCACTCAGTCACGGCATCCCATTTCACTCAGTCACTGCCTCCCATTTCATTCAGACACTGCCTCCCACTTCACTCAGTCACTGCCTCGCATTTCAGCCCGTCACTCCCTCCCATTCCAGTCAGTCACTCCCTCCCATTTCAGTCACTCCCTCTCATTTCAGTCAGTCACTGCATCCCATTTCCCTCAGTCGCTACATCCCATTTCCCACATTCACTGCATCACATTTCACTCAGTCAGTGCATCCCATTGCCCTCAGTCACTGCATCGCATGACACTCAGTCACTGCATCCCATTTCACGCAGTCACTGCATCCCATTTCACCCAGTCACTGCTTCCCATTTCACTCAGTCACTGCATCTCCTTTCGCCATTAACTGCATCGCATTTCACTCAGTCACTGCATCACATTACCCTCAGTCACAGCATCCCATTTCACTCTGTCACTCCCTCCCATTTCAGTCAGTCACTCCCTCCCATTTCAGTCAGTCACAGCAGACCATTTCCCTCAGTCACTGCATCCCATTTCCCACATTCACTCAATCTCCTTTCCTTCAATCACTGCATCCCATTTAACCGAGACAGTGAATACTATTCAGCTGAGACAGTGCATCCATTTCCGTCAGTCACCGCACCCCATTCCCCACAGTCACCGTATTCCATGTCCCTCTGTCACCGCGTCCCATTTCACTCAGTCAGTGCAACCCAATTCCCAAAGTCACTGCAACCCATTTCCCACAGTCACTGCATCTCCTTTCCTTCAGTTACTGCAGCCCACTTCACTCAGTTGCTACATCACATTACCCTCTGTCACTGCATGCCATTTCACTCAGCCACTGCATCCCATTTCACTCAGCCACTGCAACCCATTTCACTCAGCCACTGCAACCCATTTCACTCAGCCACTGCAACCCATTTCACTCAGTCACGGCATCCCATTTCACTCAGTCACTGCCTCGATTACACTCAGTCACTGCCTTCCACTTCACTCAGTCACTGCCTCCTATTTCAGTCAGTCACTCGCTCCCATTTCCCTCAGTCACTGCATCCCATTTCAGTCACTCCCTCCCAATTCAGTCAGTCAATGCATCCCATTTCACTCAGCCACTGCATCACATTTCACTCAGCCACTGCATCCCATTTCACTCAGCAACTGCATCACTTTTCACTCAGTCACCGCATCCCATTTCACTCAGTCACCGCATCCCATGACCCTCAGTCACCGCATCCCATGACCCTCAGTCACCGCATCCCATGACCCTCAGTCACCGCATCCCATTTCCCTCAGTCACCGCATCCCATTTCAATCAGTCACTGCAATCCATTTCACTCAGTCACTGCATCCCATTTCACTCAGTCACTGCCTCCTATTTCAGTCAGTCACTCCCTCCCATTTCCCTCAGTCACACCCTCCCAATTCAGTCAGTCAATGCATCCCATTTCACTCACCCACTGCATCACATTTCACTCAGCCAGTGCATCCCATTTCACTCAGCCACTGCAACCCATTTCACTCAGCCACTGCATCCCATTTCACTCAGCCACTGCATCCCATTTCACACAGTCACCGCATCCCACGTCCCTCAGTCACCGCTTCCCATGACCCTCAGTCACTGCATGTCATTTTACTCAGTCACTGCATGTCATTTTACTCAGTCACAGCATCCCATTTCAATCAGTAACTGCATCCAAATTCACTCAGCCACTGCATCCCATTTCACTCAGCCACTGCATCCCATTTCACTCAGCCACTGCATCCCATTTCACTCAGCCACTGCATCCCATTTCACTCAGCCACTGCATCCCATTTCACTCAGTCACTCCCTCCCATTTCACTCAGTCACTCCCTCCCATTTCAGTCACTCCCCCCATTTCACTCTGTCACTGCGTCCCATTTCCCTCAGTCTGTGCAACCCATTTCCCACAGTCACTGCATCTCCTTTCCTTCAGTTACTGCAGCCCACTTCACTAAGTCGCTGCATCACATTACCCTCAGTCACGGCATCCCATTACACTCAGTCACTGCATCCCATTACACTCAGGGGACTGCATCCCATTACACTCAGGGGACTGCATCCCATTACACTCAGGGGACTGCATCCCATTACACTCAGGAGACTGCATCCCATTACAGTCAGGAGACTGCATCCCATCACACTCAGGAGAATGCATCCCATTACACTCAGTCACTAAATCCCATGACACTCAGTCATGGCATCCCATTTCATTCAGTCACTGCAACCCATTTCCCACCGTCACTGCAACCCATTTCCCACAGTCACTGCATCTCCTTTCCTTCCGTCACAGCATCCCATTTCACTCAGTCAGAGCATCCCATTTCACTCAGTCAGAGCATCCCATTTCACTCAGTCAGAGCATCCCATTTCACTCAGTCAGAGCATCCCATTTCACTCAGTCAGAGCATCCCATTTCACTCAGTCACTGCATCCCATTTAACTGAGACAGTGAAGCTCATTGAACTGAGACGGTGCATCTCATTTCCCTCAGTCACTGCATCTCATTTCCCTCAGTCACTGCATCTCATTTCCCTCAGTCACAGCATCCCATTCCGTTCAGTCACAGCATTGCATTTGACTCAGTCACTACATCCTATTTAACGGAGACAGTGAATCCTATTCAAATGAGACAGTGCATCCATTTCCCTCAGTCACCGCTCCCATGACCCTCAGTCACTGCTTCCCATGAACCTCACTCACTGCTTCCCATGAACCTCACTCACTGCTTCCCATGAACCTCACTCACTGCTTCCCATTTCACTCGGTCACTGCATCCCATTACCCTCAGTCACTGCATCCCATTACCCTCAGTCACTGCATCCCATTACCCTCAGTCACTGCATCCCATTACCCTCTGTCACTGCATCCCATTACCCTCAGTCACTGCTTCCCATTACCCCAGTCACTGCATCACATTACCCTCAGTCACACCCTCCCATTTCAGTGAGTCACACCCTCCCATTTCAGTGAGTCACACCCTCCCATTTCACTGAGTCACACCCTCCCATTTCACTGAGTCACACCCTCCCATTTCACTGAGTCACACCCTCCCATTTCAGACAGTCACTGCATCCCATGTCCCCAGAGTCACTGCGTCCCATTACACTCAGTCACTGCATCATATTTCCCTCAGTCACTGCATCACATTGCACTCAGTCTCTGCTTCCAATTTCCCTCAGTCACTGCAAACCATTTCTGACAGTCACTGCAACCCATTTCACACAGTCACTGCATCTCCTTCCCCTCAGTCGCTGCATCTCATTTCCCTCAGTCACTGCATCGCCTTGTCCTCAGTCACTGCATCGCATTGTCCTCAGTCACGGCATTCCATTACACGCAGTCACTGCATCCTATTTCCCTCAGTCACTGCATCCCAATTCACTCAGTCACTGCATCCCATTTCACTCAGTCACTGCATCCCATTTCACTCAGTCACTGCGTCCCATTTCACTCAGTCAGTGCGTCCCATTTTCCTCATGCACTGCCTCCCACTTCACGCAGTCACTGCCTCCCACTTCAGTCAGTCACTGCATCCCATTTCACTCAGTCACTGCATCTAATTTCAATCAGTCACTGCATCCCATATCACTCAGGCACTGCATCCCATTTCCATCAGTCACTGCATCCCATTTCCTTCAGTCACTGCATCCCATTACACTCAGTCACTGCATCCCATTTCACTCAGTCACTGCATCCCATTTCACTCAGTCACTGCATCCCATTTCACTCAGTCACTGCATCCCTTTTAATGGAGACAGTGAATCCTATTCTACTGCAACAGTGAATCCATTTCCATCATCACCACACCCTATTCCCCACAGTCACGGCATCACATTACACTCAGTCACTGCAACTCATTTCCCTCAGTCACTGCATCTCATTTCCCTCAGTCACTGCATCACATTTCCCTCAGTCACTGCATCACATTTCCCTCAGTCACTGCATCACATTTCCCTCAGTCACTGCATCACATTTCCCTCAGTCACTGCATCACATTTCCCTCAGTCACTGCATCACATTTCCCTCAGTCACTGCATCCCAATTCACTCAGTCACTGCATCCCATTTCACTCAGTCACTGCATCCCATTTCACTCAGTCACTGCGTCCTATTTCAGTCAGTCACTCCCTCCCATTTCCCTCAGTCACTTCATCCCATTTCAGTCACTCCCTCCCAATTCAGTCAGTCAATGCATCCCATTTCACTCACCCACTGCATCCCATTTCACTCAGCCACTGCAACCCATTTCACTCAGCCACTGCAACCCATTTCACTCAGCCACTGCAACCCATTTCACACAGACACCGCATCCCATGACCCTCAGTCACCGCTTCCCATGACCCTCAGTCACTGCATGCCATTTCACTCAGACACTGCACCCCATTTCACTCAGTAACTACATCCCATTTCACTCAGTCACAGCAGACCATTTTCCCTCAGTCACTGCATCCCATTTCACTCAGTCACTGCATCCCATTTCACTCAGTCACTCCCTCCCATTTCACTCAGTCACTGCCTCCCATTTCACTCAGTCACTGCCTCCCATTTCAGTCACTCCCCCCATTTTACTCTCTCACTGCGTCCCATTTCCTTCAGTCACTGCATCTCCTTTCCTTCAGTTACTGCAGCCCACTTCACTAGGTCGCTGCATCCCATTACACTCAGGAGACTGCATCCCATTACACTCAGGAGACTGCATCCCATTACACTCAGGAGACTGCATCCCATTACACTCAGGAGACTGCATCCCATTACACTCAGGAGACTGCATCCCATTACACTCAGGAGACTGCATCCCATTACACTCAGGAGACTGCATCCCATTACACTCAGGAGACTGCATCCCATTACACTCAGGAGACTGCATCCCATTACACTCAGGAGACTGCATCCCATTACACTCAGGAGACTGCATCCCATTACACTCAGGAGACTGCATCCCATTACACTCAGGAGACTGCATCCCATTACACTCAGGAGAATGCATCCCATTACACTCAGGAGACTGCATCCCATTACACTCAGGAGAATGCATCCCATTACACTCAGGAGAATGCATCCCATTACACTCAGGAGAATGCATCCCATTACACTCAGTCACTAAATCCCATGACACTCAGTCATGGCATCCCATTTCATTCAGTCACTGCAACCCATTTCCCACCGTCACTGCAACCCATTTCCCACAGTCACTGCATCTCCTTTCCCTCCGTCACAGCATCCAATTTCACTCAGTCAGAACATCCCATTTCACTCAGTCACTGCATCCCATTTAACTGAGACAGAAAATCTCATTGAACTGAGACGGTGCATCTCATTTCCCTCAGTCACTGCATCTCATTTCCCTCAGTCACTGCATCTCATTTCCCTCCGTCACAGCATCCCATTCCGTTCAGTCACAGCATTGCATTTGACTCAGTCACGACATCCTATTTAACGGAGACAGTGAATCCTATTCAAATGAGACAGTGCATCCATTTCCCTCAGTCACTGCTTCCCATGACCCTCAGTCACTGCTTCCCATGACCCTCAGTCACTGCTTCCCATGACCCTCAGTCACTGCTTCCCATGAACCTCACTCACTGCTTCCCATGAACCTCACTCACTGCTTCCCATGAACTTCACTCACTGCTTCCCATTTCACTCGGTCACTGCATCCCATTACCCTCAGTCACTGCATCCCATTACCCTCAGTCACTGCATCCCATTACCCTCAGTCACACCCTCCCATTTCAGTGAGTCACACCCTCCCATTTCAGTGAGTCACACCCTCCCATTTCAGACAGTCACTGCATCCCATGTCCCCAGAGTCACTGCGTCCCATGACACTCAGTCACTGCATCATATTTCCCTCAGTCACTGCATCACATTTCACTCAGTCTTTTGCTTCCAATTTCCCTCAGTCACTGCAAGCCATTTCTGACAGTCACTGCAACCCATTTCACACAGTCACTGCATCTCCTTCCCCTCAGTCACTGCATCTCATTTCCCTCAGTCACAGCATCGCATTGTCCTCAGTCACGGCATTCCATTACACGCAGTCACTGTATCCTATTTCCCTCAGTCACTGCACCCAATTCACTCAGTCACTGCATCCCATTTCACGCAGCCACTGCACCCCACTTCACTCAGTCACCGCATCCCATTTCACTCAGTCACTGCATCCCATTTCACTCAGTCACTGCGTCCCCTTTCACTCAGTCAGTGCATCCCATTTTCCTCATGCACTGCCTCCCACTTCAGTCAGTCACTGCCTCCCACTTCACGCAGTCACTGCCTCCCACTTCACGCAGTCACTGCCTCCCACTTCACGCAGTCACTGCCTCCCACTTCACTCAGTCAATGCATCTCATTTCAATCAGTCACTGCATCCCATTTCACTCAGTCTCAGCATCCCATATCACTCAGTCACTGCATCCCATTTCCTTCAGTCACTGCATCCCATTTCACTCAGTCACTGCATCCCATTTCACTCAGTCACTGCATCCCTTTTAACGGAGACAGTGAATCCTATTCAACTGCAACAGTGAATCCATTTCCATCATCACCACACCCTATTCCCCACAGTCACGGCATCACATTACACTCAGTCACTGCATCCTATTTCCCTCAGTCACTGCGTCCCATTTCACTCAGTCAGTGCATCCCATTTCCCTCAGTCAGGGCGTCCCATTTCACTCAGTCACTGCATCCCATTTCACGCAGCCACTGCATCCCATTTCACTCAGCCACTGCATCCCATTTCACTCAGCCACTGCACCCCATTTCACTCAATCACTGCATCTCCTTTCCTCAGTCACTGCATCCCATTACCCTCAGCCACTGCATCCCATTTCACTCAGTCAGTCCCTCCCAATTCAGTCAGTCAATGCATCCCATTACCCTCAGTCACTGCATCCCATTTCATTCAGTCACTGCATCCCATTTCACTCAGTCACTGCATGCCATTTAACTGAGACGGTGAATCTCATTGAACTGAGACGGTGCATCTCATTTCACGCAGTCACTGCATCTCATTTCACGCAGTCACTGCATCTCATTTCACGCAGTCACTGCATCCCATTTAACTGACACTGGGAATCTCATTCAACTGAGACGGTGCATCTCATTACCCTCAGTCACAGCGTTCCATTTCCCACAGTCACTGCATCTCCTTTCCCTCAGTCACTGCATCTCATTTCCCTCAGTCACTGCATCTCATTTCCCTCAGTCACTGCATCTCATTTCCCTCAGCCACTGCATCCTATTTCGCTCAGCCACTGCATCCCATTTCGCTCAGCCACTGCATCCCATTTCACTCAGCCAATGCATCCCATTTCACTCAGCCACTTCATCATATTCACTCAGTCAGTGCATCCCATTTCACTCAGTCACAGCGTTGCATTTGACTCAGTCACTACATCCTATTTCACGTAGACAGTGAATCCTATTCAACTGAGACAGTCCATCCATTTCCCTCAGTCACTGCTTCCCATGACCCTCAGTCACTGCTTCCCATGACCCTCAGTCACTGCTTCCCATGAACCTCAGTCACTGCTTCCCATGAACCTCAGTCACTGCATCCCATGAACTTCAGTCACTGCTTCCCATTTCACTCAGTCACTGCATCCCATTACCCTCAGTCACTACATCCGATTACCCCAGTCACTGCATCACATTACCCTCAGTCACTGCATCCCATTTAACTGAGACAGTGAATCTCATTGAACTGAGACGGTGCATCCCATTACCCTCAGTCACTGCATCCCATTTCCCTCAGTCACTGCATCCCATTTCACTCAGCCACTGCATCCCATATCACTCAGCCACTGCATCCCATATCACTCAGCCACTGCATCCCATATCACTCAGCCACTGCATCCCATATCACTCAGCCACTGCATCCCATTTCACTCAGCCACTGCATCCCATTTCACTCAGCCACTGCATCCCATTTCACTCAGCCACTGCATCCCATTTCACTCAGCCACTGCATCCCATATCACTCAGCCACTGCATCCCATTTCACTCAGCCACTGCATCCCATTTCACTCAGCCACTGCATCCCATTTCACTCAGCCACTGCATCCCATTTCACTCAGCCACTGCATCCCATTTCACTCAGCCACTGCATCCCATTTCACTCAGCCACTGCATCCCATTTCACTCAGCCACTGCATCCCATTTCACTCAGCCACTGCATCCCATTTCACTCAGTCACAGCAGACCATTTCCCTCAGTCACTGCATCCCATTTCAATCAGTCACTGCATCCCATTTCACTCAGTCACTGCATCCCATTTCACTCAGTCACTGCATCCCATTTCACTCAGTCACTCCCTCCCATTTCAGTCACTCCCCCCATTTCCCTCAGTCACTGCGTCCCATTTCCGTCAGTCACTGCGTACCATTTCCATCAGTCACTGCGTCCCATTTCTCTCAGTCACTACATCCAATTTCACGCAGTCACTGCATCCAATTTCACGCAGGCACTGCATCCCATTTCACTCAGCCACTGCATCCCATTTCACTCAGCCACTGCATCCCATTTCACTCAGCCACTGCATCCCATTTCACTCAGCCACTGCATCCCATTTCACTCAGCCACTGCATCCCATTTCACTCAGCCACTGCATCCCATTTCACTCAGCCACTGCATCCCATTTCACTCAGTCACAGCAGACCATTTCCCTCAGTCACTGCATCCCATTTCAATCAGTCACTGCATCCCATTTCACTCAGTCACTGCATCCCATTTCACTCAGTCACTGCATCCCATTTCACTCAGTCACTCCCTCCCATTTCAGTCACTCCCCCCATTTCCCTCAGTCACTGCGTCCCATTTCCGTCAGTCACTGCGTACCATTTCCATCAGTCACTGCGTCCCATTTCTCTCAGTCACTACATCCAATTTCACGCAGTCACTGCATCCAATTTCACGCAGGCACTGCATCACATGTCACTCAGTCTCTGCACCCCATTACACTCAGTCGCTGCATCCCATTTCCCACAGTCACAGCATCTCCTTTGCTCAGTCACTGCATCCCATTTCACTCTGTCACTGCGTCCCATTTCACTCAGTCAGTGCAACCCAATTCCCAAAGTCACTGCAACCCATTTCCCACAGTCACTGCATCTCCTTTCCTTCAGTTACTGCAGCCCACTTCACTCAGTTGCTGCATCACATTACCCTCTGTCACTGCATGCCATTTCACTCAGCCACTGCATCCCATTTCACTCAGCCACTGCAACCCATTTCACTCAGTCACGGCATCCCATTTCACTCAGTCAGGGCCTCGATTTCACTCAGTCACTGCCTTCCACTTCACTCAGTCACTCGCTCCCATTTCCCTCAGTCACTGCATCCCATTTCAGTCAGCCACTGCATCACATTTCACTCAGCCACTCCATCCCATTTCACTCAGCAACTGCATCCCTTTTCACTCAGTCACCGCATTCCATTTCACTCAGTCACCGCATCCCTTGACCCTCGACCCTCAGTCACAGCAGACCATTTCAATCAGTCACTGCATCCCATTTCACTCAGTCACTGCATCCCATTTCACTCAGTCACTGCGTCCTATTTCAGTCAGTCACTCCCTCCCATTTCCCTCAGTCACTTCATCCCATTTCAGTCACTCCCTCCCAATTCAGTCAGTCAATGCATCCCATTTCACTCACCCGCTGCATCACATTTCACTCAGCCAGTGCATCCCATTTCACTCAGCCACTGCAACCCATTTCACTCAGCCACTGCAACCCATTTCACTCAGCCACTGCAACCCATTTCACACAGTCACCGCATCCCACGACCCTCAGTCACCGCTTCCCATGTCCCTCAGTCACTGCTTCCCATGACCCTCAGTCACTGCATCCCATTTCACTCAGTAACTGCATCCCATTTCACTCAGTCACAGCAGACCATTTCCCTCAGTCACCGCATCCCATTTCAATCAGTCATTGCATCCCATTTCACAAAGTCACTGCATCCCATTTCACAAAGTCACTGCATCCCATTTCACTCAGTCACTGCATCCCATTTCACTCAGTCACTCCCTCCCATTTCCCTCAGTCACTTCATCCCATTTCAGTCACTCCCTCCCAATTCAGTCAGTCAATGCATCCCATTTCACTCACCCGCTGCATCCCATTTCACTCACCCGCTGCATCACATTTCACTCAGCCAGTGCATCCCATTTCACTCAGCCACTGCAACCCATTTCACTCAGCCACTGCAACCCATTTCACTCAGCCACTGCAACCCATTTCACTCAGCCACTGCATCCCATTTCACACAGTCACCGCATCCCACGACCCTCAGTCACCGCTTCCCATGACCCTCAGTCACCGCTTCCCATGACCCTCAGTAACTGCATCCCATTTCACTCAGTAACTGCATCCCATTTCACTCAGTCACAGCAGACCATTTCCCTCAGTCACCGCATCCCATTTCAATCAGTCATTGCATCCCATTTCACAAAGTCACTGCATCCCATTTAACAAAGTCACTGCATCCCATTTCACTCGGTCACTGCATCCCATGTCACTCGGTCACTGCATTCCATTACCCTCAGTCACTGCATCCCATTACCCTCAGTCACTGCTTCCCATTACCCTCAGTCACTGCTTCCCATTACCCCAGTCACACCCTCCCATTTCAGTGAGTCACACCCTCCCATTTCAGTGAGTCACACCCTCCCATTTCAGTGAGTCACACCCTCCCATTTCAGACAGTCACTGCATCCCATGTCCCCAGAGTCACTGCGTCCCATTACACTCAGTCACTGCATCATATTTCCCTCAGTCACTGCATCACATTTCACTCAGTCTCTGCTTCCAATTTCCCTCAGTCACTGCAAACCATTTCTGACAGTCACTGCAACCCATTTCACAAAGTCAATGCATCTCCTTCCCCTCAGTCACTGCATCTCATTTCCCTCAGTCACTGCATCGCCTTGTCCTCAGTCACTGCATCGCATTGTCCTCAGTCACGGCATTCCATTACACGCAGTCACTGCATCCTATTTCCCTCAGTCACTGCCTCCCATTTCCCTCAGTCACTGCCTCCCATTTCACTCAGTCACTGCATCCCATTTCACTCAGTCACTGCATCCCATTTCACTCAGTCACTGCATCCCATTTCACTCAGTCACTGCATCCCATTTCACTCAGTCACTGCGTCCCATTTTCCTCATGCACTGCCTCCCACTTCAGTCAGTCACTGCCTCCCACTTCACGCAGTCACTGCCTCCCACTTCACGCAGTCACTGCCTCCCACTTCACGCAGTCACTGCCTCCCACTTCAGTCAGTCACTGCATCCCATTTCACTCAGTCACTGCATCTCATTTCAATCAGTCACTGCATCCCATCTCACTCAGGCACTGCATCCCATTTCGATCAGTCACTGCATCCCATTTCCTTCAGTCACTGCATCCCATTTCACTCAGTCACTGCATCCCTTTTAACGGAGACAGTGGATCCTATTCAGCTGCAACAGTGAATCCATTTCCATCATCACCACACCCTATTCCCCACAGTCACGGCATCACATTACACTCAGTCACTGCATCCTATTTCCCTCAGTCACTGCGTCCCATTTCACTCAGTCAGTGCATCCCATTTCCCTCAGTCAGGGCGTCCCATTTCACTCAGTCAGGGCGTCCCATTTCACTCAGTCACTACATCCCATTTCACGCAGCCACTGCATCCCATTTCACTCAGCCACTGCACCCCATTTCACTCAATCACTGCAGCTCCTTTCCTCAGTCACTGCATCCCATTACACTCAGTCACTGCATCCCATTACCCTCAGCCACTGCACCCCAGTTCACTCAGTCAGTGCATCCCATTTCACTCAGTAACTGCATCCCATTTCCCTCAGTCACTGCAACCTATTTCCCACAGTCACTGCATCTGCTTTCCCTCAGTCACAGCATCCCAATTCACTGAGACAGTGAATCTCATTGAACTGAAATGGTGCATCCCCTTACCCTCAGTCACTGCATCTCCTTTCCCTCAGTCACTGCATCTCATTTCCCTAAGTCACTGCATCCCATTTCCATCAGTCACTGCATCCCATTCACTCAGACACTGCATTCCATTTCACTCAGTCACTGCATCACATTTCATGCAGTCTCAGCACCCCATTTCACTCAGTCACTGCATCTCCTTTCCCACAGTCACTGCATCACATTACCCTCAGTCACTGCATCTCATTTCCCGAGGTCACTGCATCCTTTTTCCATCAGTCATTGCATCCGTTTTCCATCAGTCACTGCATCCCATTTCACTCAGTCACTGCCTCCCATTTCACTCAGACACTGCCTCCCATTTCACTCAGACACTGCCTCCCATTTCACTCAGACACTGCCTCCCATTTCACTCAGACACTGCCTTGCATTTCAGTCCGTCACTCCCTCCCATTCCAGTCAGTCACTCCCTCCCATTTCAGTCAGTCACTCTCATTTCAGTCAGTCACTACATCCCATTTCCCACATTCACTGCATCACATTTCACTCAGTCAGTGCATCCCATTGCCCTCAGTCACTGCATCGCATGACACTCAGTCACTGCATCCCATTTCACGCAGTCACTGCATCCCATTTCACCCAGTCACTGCTTCCCATTTCACCCAGTCACTGCTTCCCATTTCACCCAGTCACTGCTTCCCATTTCACTCAGTCACTGCATCTCCTTTCGCCATTAACTGCATCGCATTTCACTCAGTCACTGCATCACATTACCCTCAGTCACAGCATCCCATTTCACTCTGTCACTCCCTCCCATTTCAGTCAGTCTCTCCCTCCCATTTCAGTCAGTCACTCCCTCCCATTTCCCCCATTCACTCAATCTCCTTTCCTTCAATCACTGCATCCCATTTAACCGAGACAGTGAATACTATTCAGCTGAGACAGTGCATCCATTTCCGTCAGTCACCGCACCCCATCCCCCACAGTCACCGTATTCCATGTCCCTCAGTCACTGCATCCCATTTCACTCAGTCACTGCATCCCATTTCAGTCAGTCACTACCTCCCATTTCAGTCAGTCACTGCATCCTATTTTACTTGGTCACTGCTTTCCATTGCACTCAGTCAGTGCGTCCCATTTCTCTCAATCACTGCCTCCCATTTCACTCAGTCACTGCATCCCATTTCACTCAGTCACTGCATCCCATTTCCCACCGTCACTGCAACCCATTTCCCACCGTCATTGCAACCCATTTCCCACCATCACTGCAACGCATTTCCCACCATCACTGCAACGCATTTCCCACAGTCACTGCAACTCCTTTCCCTCAGTTACAGCATCCCATTTCAGTCAGTCAGAGCATCCCATTTCACTCAGTCAGAGCATCGCATTAAACTCAGACGGTGCATCCCATTTCCCTCAGTCACTGCATCCCATTTAACTGAGGCAGTGAACCTCATTGAACTGAGACGGTGCATCCCATTACCCTCAGTCACAGCATTCCATTTCCCACAGTCACTGCATCTCCTTTCCTTCTGTCACTGCATCTCCTTTCCTTCTGTCACTGCATCTCATTTCCCTCAGTCAATGCATCTCATTTCCCTCAGTCACTGCATCCCATTTCACTCAGCCACTGCATCCCATTTCACTCAGCCACTGCATCCCGTTTCACTCAGCCACTGCATCCCATATCACTCAGCCACTGCATCCCATATCACTCAGTCACTGCATCCCATTTCCCTCAGTCACTGCATCCCATTTCCCTCAGTCACTGCAACCCATTTCCCTCAGTCACTGCAACCCATTTCCCTCAGTCACTGCATCCCATTTCCCTCAGTCACTGCAACCCATTTCACTCAGCCACTGCAACCCGTATCACTCAGCCACTGCAACCCGTATCACTCAGCCACTGCATCCCATTTCACTCACCCACTGCTTCCCATTTCACTCAGCCACTGCATCCCATTTCACTCAGCCACTGCATCCCATTTCACTCAGTCACTGCATCCCATTTCACTCAGTCACTGCATCCCATTTCGCTCAGTCACTGCCTCCGATTTCAGTCAGTCACCCCCTCCCATTTCAGTCACTCCCCCCATTTCCCTCAGTCACTGCGTCCCATTTCCCTCAGTCACTGCATCCCATTTCCCTCAGTCACTGCATCCCATTTCCCTCAGTCACTGCATCCCATTTCCCTCAGTCACTGCATCCCATTTCCCTCAGTCACTGCATCCCATTTCCCTCAGTCACTGCATCCCATTTAACTGAGACAGCGAACCTCATTGAACTGAGACGGTGCATCCCATTACCCTCAGTCACAGCATTCCATTTCCCACAGTCACTGCATCTCCTTTCCCTCTGTCACTGCATCTCATTTCCCTCAGTCAATGCATCTTATTTCCCTCAGTCAATGCATCCCATTTCACTCAGCCACTGCATTCCATTTCACTCAGCCACTGCATCCCATTTCACTCAGCCACTGCATCCCATATCACTCAGCCACTGCATCCCATATCACTCAGTCACTGCATCCCTTTTCCCTCAGTCACTGCATCCCATTCCCCTCAGTCACTGCATCCCATTTCCCTCAGTCACTGCATCCCATTTCCATCAGTCACTGCATCCCATTTCACTCAGACACTGCATCCCATTTCACTCAGACACTGCATCCCATTTCCCTCAGTCACTGCATCACATTCCCGTCAGTCACTGCACCCCATTACCCTCAGTCACAGCATGCCTTTTCCCACAGTGACTGCATCCCAGTTCACTCAGTCGCTGCATCCCATTCCCCTCAGTCAATGCATCCCATTCCCCTCAGTCCCTGCAGCCCAGTTAACAGTCACTGCATCCCATTTCACTCAGTCACTGCATCCCAGGACACTCAGTCACTACATCCCCATGCACTCAGTCACTGCATCCCAGTTCACTCAGCCACTGCATCCCAGTTCACTCAGCCACTGCATCCCAGTTCACTCAGCCACTGCATCCCAGTTCGCTCAGTCACTGCATCCCATTTCACTCAGTCACTGCTTCCCAGTAAGCTCAGTCACTGCATCCCATTCCCCTCAGTCACTGCATCCCATTCCCCTCAGTCACTGCATCCCATTTCCCACAGTCCCTGCAGCCCATTTAACAGTCACTGCATCCCAGGACACTCAGTCACTGCTTCCCCGTTCATTCAGTCACTGCATCCCAGTTCACTCAGTCACTGCATCCCAGTTCACTCAGTCACTGCATCCCATTCCCCTCAGTCACTGCATCCCATTCCCCTCAGTCACTGCATCCCATTCCCCTCAGTCACTGCATCCCATTCCCCTGAGTCAGTGCATCCCATTTCCCACAGTCCCTGCAGCCCATTTAACAGTCAATGCATCGCATTCCAATCTGTCACTGCATCGCATTTCCCTCACTCACTGCATCCCATTTCACGGAGTCACTGCATCGAATTTCACTCAGTCACTGCATCCCTTTTACCTCAGTCACTGCATCCCATTTCCCTCAGTAACTGCATCCCATTTCCGTCAGTCACTGCATCCCATTTCCCTCAGCCACTGCATCCCATTTCCCTCAGCCCCTGCATCCCATTTCCCTCAGTCACTGCATCCCATTTCCCTCAGTCACTGCATCCCATTTCCCACCATCACTGCATCCCATTTCACTCAGTCACTGCAGCCCATTTCACTCAGTCACTGCAGCCCATTTCACTCATTCACAGCTTCCCATTTCCCTCAGTCACTGCATCCCATTTCACTCAGACACTGCATCCCATTTCCCACAGTGACTGCATCCCATTTCATTCAGTCACTGCATCCCATTTCAACAGTCACTGCATCCCATTTCAACAGTCACTGCATCCCATTTCAACAGTCACTGCATCCCATTTCACAAAGTCACTGCATCCCAGTTCAGTCAGTCACTGCATCCCAGTTCACTCAGTCACTGCATCCCAGTTCACTCAGTCACTGCATCCCAGTTCACTCAGTCGCTGCATCCCATTTCACTCAGTCACTGCGTCCCATTTCACTCAGTCACTGCATCCCATTTCACTCAGTCACTGCATCCCATTTCCCTCAGTCACTGCATCCCATTTCCCTCAGTCACTGCATCCCATTTCTCTCAGTCACTGCATCCCATTTCCCACAGTCATTGCATCCAATTTCACTCTCTCACTGCATTCAATTTCCATCTGTCACTGCATCCCATTTCACTCAGTCTCTGCATCCCATTTTCCACCATCACTGCATCCCATTTCACTCCGTCACTGCATCCCATTTCCATCAGTCACTGCATCACATTCCCCTCAGTCACTGCATCCCATTTCACTCAGACACTGCATCCCATTTCCCTCAGTCACTGCATCACATTCCCCTCAGTCACTACATCCCATTTCCCACAGTCATTGCATCCAATTTCACTCTCTCACTGCATTCAATTTCCATCTGTCACTGCATCCCATTTCACTCAGTCACTGCATCCCATTTCCCACCATCACTGCATCCCATTTCACTCAGTCACTGCAGCCCATTTCACTCATTCACAGCTTCCCATTTCCCTCAGTCACTGCATCCCATTTCACTCAGACACTGCATCCCATTTCCCACAGTGACTGCATCCCATTTCATTCAGTCACTGCATCCCATTTCATTCAGTCACTGCATCCCATTCCCCTCAGTCACTGCATCCCATTTCAACAGTCACTGCATCCCATTTCAACAGTCACTGCATCCCATTTCAACAGTCACTGCATCCAATTTCACAAAGTCACTGCATCCCAGTTCACTCAGTCACTGCTTCCCAGTTCACTCAGTCGCTGCATCCCATTCCCCTCAGTCAGTGCATCCCATTCCCCTCAGTCACTGCATCCCATTTCTCACAGTCCCTGCAGCCCATTTCACAGTCACTGCATCCCAGGACACTCAGTCACTGCATCCCAGGACACTCAGTCACTGCATCCCCGTTCATTCAGTCACTGCATCCCAGTTCACTAAGTCACTGCATCCCATTTCCCTCAGTCACTACATCCCATTTCCCACAGTCATTGCATCCAATTTCACTCTCTGACTGCGTTCAATTTCCATCTGTCACTGCATCCCATTTCCCTCAGTAACTGCATCCCATTTCCCTCAGTCACGGCATCCCATTTCCCTCAGTCACGGCATCCCATTTCCCTCAGTCACGGCATCACATTTCCCTCAGTCACGGCATCACATTTCCCTCAGTCACGGCATCACATTTCCCTCAGTCACTGCATCCCATTTAACGGAGACAGTGAATCCTATTCAACTGAGACAGTGAATGTATTTCCATCAGTCACCACACCCAATTCCCCACAGTCACGGAATCCCATTTCACTCAGTCACAGCATCCCAATTCTCTCAGTTACTACATCCCATTTCCCACAGTCATTGCATCCCATTCCCCTCAGTCACTGCATCCCATTCCCCTCAGTCACTGCATCCCATTTCCCACAGTCACTGCATCCCATTTCCCATAGTCCCTGCAGCCCATTTAACAGTCACTGCATCCCAGGACACTCAGTCACTGCATCCCCGTTCATTCAGTCACTGCATCCCCGTTCATTCAGTCACTGCATCCCAGTTCACTCAGTCACTGCATCCCAGTTCACTCAGTCACTGCATCCCAGTTCACTCAGTCACTGCATCCCAGTTCACTCAGTCACTGCATCCCAGTTCACTCAGTCACTGCATCCCAGTTCACTCAGTCGCTGCATCCCATTCCCCTCAGTCACTGCATCCCATTCCCCTCAGTCACTGCATCCCATTCCCCTCAGTCAGTGCATCCCATTTCCCACAGTCCCTGCAGCCCATTTAACACTCAATGCATCGCATTCCAATCTGTCACTGCATCGCATTTCCCTCACTCACTGCATCCCATTTCACGGAGTCACTGCATCGAATTTCACTCAGTCACTGCATCCCATTTCCCTCAGTAACTGCATCCCATTTCCGTCAGTCACTGCATCCCATTTCCCTCAGCCACTGCATCCCATTTCCCTCAGCCACTGCATCCCATTTCCCTCAGCCACTGCATCCCATTTCCCTCAGCCACTGCATCCCATTTCCCTCAGCCACTGCATCCCAGTTCACTCAGTCACTGCATCCCATTTCACTCAGTCACTGCATCCCAGTTCACTCAGTCACTGCATCCCATTTCACTCAGTCACTGCATCCCATTTCCCACAGTCACTGCATCCCATTTCCCACAGTCACTGCATCCCATTTCCCACAGTCACAGCATCTCCTTTGCTCAGTCACTGCATCCCATTACCCTCAGTCACTGCAACCCGTTACCCTCAGTCACAGCATCCCGTTTCCACAGTCACTGCATCTCCTTTCCCCAAGTCACTGCATCCCATCTCCACGGTCACTTGGACCCGTTTCATTCAATCACTGCCTCTCATTTCCATCACTCACTGCATCCCATTTCCAAAAGTCACTGCATCCCATTTCCCACAGTCACTGCATCCCATTTCACTCGGTCACTGCATCCCATTGCCCTCAGTCACTGTATCCCATTTCACTCAGACACTGCATCCCATTTCCCACAGTAAACTGCATGCCATTTTTCTCAGTCACTATATCCCATTTCCCACAGTCACTGCATCCCATTTCACTCAGTCACTGCATCCCATTTAATGGAGAGAGTGAATCCTATTCAACTGAGACAGCAAATCCATTTCCATCAGTGACCGCGCAATATTCCCCACAGTCACGGCATCACATTACCCTCAGTCACTGCATCCCATTTCACTCAGTCACTGCATCGCATATCCCTCAGTCACAGCATCGCATATCCCTCAGTCACAGCATCGCATTTCCCTCAGTCACAGCATCGCATTTCCCTCAGTCACAGCATCGCATTTCCCTCAGTCACTGCATCGCATTTCACTCAGCCGCTGCATCCCATTTCACTCAGCTGCTGCATCCCCTTTAACGGAGACAGTGGATGCGATTCAACTGAGACAGTGCATCCATTTCCATCAGTCACAGCATCCTATACCCCACAGTCACCGCCATCCATTTCCCACAGTCACTGCATCCCATTTCACACAGTCAGTGCATCCCATTTCACGCAGTCACTGCATCCCATTTCACGCAGTCACTGCATCCCATTTCACGCAGTCACTGCGTCCCATTTCACGCAGTCCTGCATCCCCTTTCTCATCTGATGCTGCATTCAACTTCCGTCAGGTACTGTATCCCATTTCCTCAGTCACTGCATCCCATTTCCCTCAGTCACTGCGTCCCATTTCACTCAGTCACTGCATCCCATTTCACTCAGTCACTGCATCCCATTTCACTCAGTCACTGCATCCCATTTCTCTCAGTCACTACATCCCATTTCCCACAGTCACTGCATCCAATTTCACTCTCTCACTGCATTCAATTTCCATCTGTCACTGCATCCCATTTCACTCAGTCACGGCATCCCATTTCCCTCAGTCACGGCATCCCATTTCCCTCAGTCACGGCATCCCATTTCCCTCGGTCACGGCATCCCATTTCCCTCGGTCACGGCATCCCATTTCCCTCGGTCACGGCATCCCATTTCCCTCAGTCAGTGCATCCCATTTCCCTCAGTCAGTGCATCCCATTACCATCAGTCACTGCATCCCATTGCCCTCAGACACTGCATCCCATTGCCCTCAGTCACTGCATCACATTGCCCTCAGTCACTGCATCCCATTCCCCTCAGTTACTGCATCCCATTTCCCACAGTGACTGCATCGCATTTCATTTAGTCACTGCATCCCAGTTCAATCAGTTACTGCATCCCATTTCACTCAGTCACTGCATCCCATTTCACTCAGACACTGCATCCCATTTCCCTCAGTCACTGCATCCCATTTCACTCAGACACTGCATCCCATTTCCCTCAGTCACTGCATCACATTCCCGTCAGTCACTGCACCCCATTACCCTCAGTCACAGCATGCCATTTCCCACAGTGACTGCATCCCATTTCATTCAGTCACTGCATCCGATTCCCCTCAGTCACAGCATCCCATTTCACTCAGTCACTGCATCCCATTCCCCTCAGTCACTGCATCCCATTCCCCTCAGTCACTGCATCCCATTCCCCTCAGTCAATGCATCCCATTCCCCTCAGTCCCTGCAGCCCAGTTAACAGTCACTGCATCCCATTTCACTCAGTCACTGCATCCCAGGACACTCAGTCACTACATCCCCATGCACTCAGCCACTGCATCCCAGTTCACTCAGCCACTGCATCCCAGTTCACTCAGTCACTGCATCCCTTTTACCTCAGTCACTGCATCCCATTTCCCTCAGTAACTGCATCCCATTTCCGTCAGTCACTGCATCCCATTTCCCTCAGCAACTGCATCCCATTTCCCTCAGTCACTGCATCCCATTTCCCTCAGTCACTGCATCCCATTTCCTTCAGACACTGCATCCCACTTCACACAGTCATTGCAGCTCATTTCACGCAGTCACTGCATCCCATTTCACTCCGTCACTGCATCCCATTTCACTCCGTCACTGCATCCCATTTCACTCCGTCACTGCATCCCATTTCCATCAGTCACTGCATTCAATTTCCATCAGTCACTGCATTCAATTTCCATCAGTCACTGCAATACATTCCACTCTGTTACTGCATCTCATTTCACTCAGTCACGGTATCCCATTTCACTCGGTCACTGCTTCCCAATTCTCTCAGTCGCTACAACCCATTTCCCACAGTCATTGCAGCCAATTTCACACTCTCACTGCATTCAATTTCCATCCGTCAGTCATTCAATTTCCGTCAGTCACTGCATCCCATTTCCCTCAGTCACTGCGTCCCATTTCACTCAGTCACTGCATCCCATTTCACTCAGTCACTGCATCCCATTTCACTCAGTCACTGCATCCCATTTCCCACCATCACTGCATCCCATTTCACTCGGTCACTGCATCCCATTTCCCTCAGTCACTGCATCACATTACCCTCAGACACAGCATGCAATTTCCCACAGTGACTGCATCCCATTTCATTCAGTCACTGCATCCCATTTCATTCAGTCACTGCATCCCATTCCCCTCAGTCACTGCATCCCATTCCAACAGTCACTGCATCCCATTTCACTCCGTCACTGCATCCCATTTCACTCAGTCACTGCATCCCAGTTCACTCAGTCACTGCATCCCAGTTCACTCAGTCACTGCATCCCAGTTCACTCAGTCACTGCATCCCAGTTCACTCAATCACTGCATCCCATTCCCCTCAGTCACTGCATCCCATTTCCCACAGTCCCTGCAGCCCATTTAACAGTCACTGCATCCCAGGACACTCAGTCACTGCATCCCAGTTCACTCAGTCGCTGCATCCCAGTTCACTCAGTCGCTGCATCCCAGTTCACTCAGTCGCTGCATCCCATTCCCCTCAGTCACTGCATCCCATTCACGTCAGTCACTGCATCCCATTCCCCTCAGTCAGTGCATCCCATTTCCCACAATCCCTGCAGCCCATTTATCAGTCACTGCATCCCAGGTCACTCAGTCACTGCATCCCATTTCACTCAGTCACTGCATCCCATTTCACTCAGTCACTGCATCCCAGTTCACTCAGTCACTGCATCCCAGTTCACTCAGTCACTGCATCCCAGTTCACTCAGTCACTGCATCCCAGTTCACTCAGTCACTGCATCCCAGTTCACTCAGTCAATGCATCCCATTTCCCACAGTCCCTGCAGCCAATTTAACAGTCAATGCATCGCATTCCAATCTGTCACTGCATCGCATTTCCCTCACTCACTGCATCCCATTTCATGGAGTCACTGCATCGAATTTCACTCAGTCACTGCATCCCATTTCCCTCAGTCACTGCATCCCATTTCCCTCAGTCACTGCATCCCATTTCCCTCAGTCACTGC
Organism: Stegostoma tigrinum; assembly: GCF_030684315.1. Taxonomy (NCBI): domain Eukaryota; kingdom Metazoa; phylum Chordata; class Chondrichthyes; order Orectolobiformes; family Stegostomatidae; genus Stegostoma; species Stegostoma tigrinum. Next base: position 7,902 of record NW_026728551.1, on the reverse strand, counting down.
ATCCCATTTCCCTCAGTCACTGCATCCCATTTCTCTCAGTCACTGCATCCGATTTCCCTCAGTCACTGCATCCGATTTCCCTCAGTCACTGCATCCGATTTCCCTCAGTCACTGCATCCGATTTCCCTCAGTCACTGCATCCGATTTCCCTCAGTCGCAGCATCCCACTTCACACAGTCATTGCAGCTCATTTCACTCAGTCACTGCATCCCATTTCACTCAGTCACTGCATCCCAGGTCACTCAGTCACTGCATCCCATTTCCAAAAGTCACTGCATCCCATTTCCCTCAGTCACTGCATCCCATTTAACGGAGACAGTGAATCCTATTCAACTGAGACAGTGAATGTATTTCCATCAGTCACCACACCCAATTCCCCACAGTCACGGCATCCCATTTCACTCAGTCACAGCATCCCAATTCTCTCAGTTACTACATCCCATTTCCCACAGTCATTGCATCCAATTTCACTCTCTCACTGCATTCAATTTCCATCTGTCACTGCATCCCATTTCACTCAGTCACTGCATCCCATTTCACTCAGTCACTGCATCCCATTTCACTCAGTCACTGCATCCCATTTCCCACAGTCACTGCATCCCATTTCACTCGGTCACTGCATCCCATTGCCCTCAGTCACTGTATCCCATTTCACTCAGACACTGCATCCCATTTCCCACAGTAAACTGCATCCCATTTCACTCAGTCACTGCATCCCATTTAATGGAGAGAGTGAATCCTATTCAACTGAGACGGCAAATCCATTTCCATCAGTGACCGCGCAATATCCCCACAGTCACGGCATCACATTACCCTCAGTCACTGCGTCCCATTACACTCAGTCACTGAGTCCCATTTCCCTCAGTCACAGCATCGCATTTCCCTCAGTCACTGCATCCCATTTCACTCAGTCACTGCATCGCATATCCCTCAGTCACTGCATCGCATATCCCTCAGTCACTGTATCGCATATCCCTCAGTCACAGCATCGCATTTCCCTCAGTCACAGCATCGCATTTCCCTCAGTCACAGCATCGCATTTCCCTCAGTCACTGCATCCCATTTCACTCAGCCGCTGCATCCCATTTCACTCAGCTGCTGCATCCCCTTTAACGGAGACAGTGGATGCGATTCAACTGAGACAGTGCATCCATTTCCATCAGTCACAGCATCCTATACCCCACAGTCACCGCATTCCATTTCCCACAGTCACTGCATCCCATTTCATGCAGTCACTGCATCCCATTTCACGCAGTCACTGCATCCCATTTCACGCAGTCACTGCATCCCATTTCACACAGTCCTGCATCCCGTTTCTCATCTGATGCTGCATTCAACTTCCGTCAGGTACTGCATCCCATTTCCTCAGTCACTGCATCCCATTTCCTCAGTCACTGCATCCCATTTCTCTCAGTCACTACATCCCATTTCCCACAGTCATTGCATCCAATTTCACTCTCTCACTGCATTCAATTTCCTTCAGTCACTGCATCCCATTTCACTCAGTCACGGCATCCCATTTCCCTCAGTCACGGCATCCCATTTCCCTCAGTCACGGCATCCCATTTCCCTCAGTCACGGCATCCCATTTCCCTCGGTCACGGCATCCCATTTCCCTCAGTCAGTGCATCCCATTTCCCTCAGTCAGTGCATCCCATTTCCATCAGTCACTGCATCCCATTTCACTCAGACACTGCATCCCATTGCCCTCAGTCACTGCATCACATTGCCCTCAGTCACTGCATCACATTGCCCTCAGTCACTGCATCCCATTGCCCTCAGTCACTGCATCCCATTTCCCACAGTGACTGCATCCCATTTCATTTAGTCACTGCATCCCAGTTCAATCAGTTACTGCATCCCATTTCCCACAGTGACTGCATCGCATTTCATTTAGTCACTGCATCCCAGTTCAATCAGTTACTGCATCCCATTTCCCTCAGTCACTGCATCCCATTTCAACCGTCACTGCATCCCATTTCACTCCGTCACTGCATCCCATTTCACTCCGTCACTGCATCCCATTTCACTCCGTCACTGCATCCCATTTCACGCAGTCACTGCATCCCATTTCACGCAGTCACTGCATCCCATTTCACGCAGTCACTGCATCCCATTTCACGCAGTCACTGCATCACATTTCACGCAGTCACTGCATCACATTTCACGCAGTCACTGCATCACATTTCACGCAGTCACTGCATCACATTTCATGCAGTCACTGCATCACATTTCATGCAGTCACTGCATCCCATTTCACTCCGTCACTGCATCCCATTTCACTCCGTCACTGCATCCCATTTCACTCCGTCACTGCATCCCATTTCTCTCAGTCACTGCATCTCCTTTCCATCAGTCACTGCATCTCCTTTCCATCAGTCACTGCATCCCATTTCACTCAGTCACTGCATCCCATTTAACGGAGACAGTGAATCCTATTCAACTGAGACAGTGAATGTATTGCCATCAATCACCACACCCAAATCCCCAGAGTCACGGCATCCCATTTCACTCAGTCACAGCATCCCATTTCTCTAACGCATTACATCACATTTCCCACAGTCATTGCATCCAATTTCACTCTCTCACTGCATTCAATTTCCATCTGTCACTGCATCCCATTTCACTCAGTCACTGCATCCCATTTCCCACAGTCACTGCATCCCATTTCCATCAGTCACTGCATCCCGTTGCCACAGTCACTGCATCTCGTTTCCCTCATTCACTGCGTCCCATTTCACAGAGTCACTGCACCCCATTTCACTCAGTCACTGCAGCCCATTTCACTCAGTCACTGCAGCCCATTTCACTCAGTCACTGCAGCCCATTTCACTCATTCACAGCTTCCCATTTCACTCATTCACAGCTTCCCATTTCACTCAGTCACAGCTTCCCATTTCACTCAGTCACAGCTTCCCATTTCACTCAGTCACTGCATGCCATTTCCCACAGTGACTGCATCTCCTTTCCATCAGTCAACGCATCACATTTCACTCAACAACTGCATCCCATTTCATTCAGTCACTGCATCAATTTCCCCACAGTCTCCGCATCACATTTCACAGAGACACGGCGTCCCATTTCACTTAGCCACCTCAACCCGTTACCCTCAGTTACAGCATCCAGTTTCCACAGTCACTGCATCTCCTTTCTCCAAGTCACTGCATCCCATCTCCACGGTCACTTGCACCCATTTCATTCAATCACTGCCCCCCATTTCCATCACTCACTGCATCCAATTCCCAAAAGTCACTGCATACTATTTCACTCCGTCACTGCATCCCATTTCCATCAGTCACTGCATTCAATTTCCATCAGTCACTGCATTCAATTTCCATCAGTCACTGCAATACATTCCACTCTGTTACTGCATCTCATTTCACTCAGTCACGGTATCCCATTTCACTCGGTCACTGCTTCCCAATTCTCTCAGTCGCTACAACCCATTTCCCACAGTCATTGCAGCCAATTTCACACTCTCACTGCATTCAATTTCCATCCGTCAGTCATTCAATTTCCGTCAGTCACTGCATCCCATTTCCCTCAGTCACTGCGTCCCATTTCACTCAGTCACTGCATCCCATTTCACTCAGTCACTGCATCCCATTTCACTCAGTCACTGCATCCCATTTCCCACCATCACTGCATCCCATTTCACTCGGTCACTGCATCCCATTTCCCTCAGTCACTGCATCACATTACCCTCAGACACAGCATGCAATTTCCCACAGTGACTGCATCCCATTTCATTCAGTCACTGCATCCCATTTCATTCAGTCACTGCATCCCATTCCCCTCAGTCACTGCATCCCATTCCAACAGTCACTGCATCCCATTTCACTCCGTCACTGCATCCCATTTCACTCAGTCACTGCATCCCAGTTCACTCAGTCACTGCATCCCAGTTCACTCAGTCACTGCATCCCAGTTCACTCAGTCACTGCATCCCAGTTCACTCAGTCACTGCATCCCAGTTCACTCAGTCACTGCATCCCAGTTCACTCAATCACTGCATCCCATTCCCCTCAGTCACTGCATCCCATTTCCCACAGTCCCTGCAGCCCATTTAACAGTCACTGCATCCCAGGACACTCAGTCACTGCATCCCAGTTCACTCAGTCGCTGCATCCCAGTTCACTCAGTCGCTGCATCCCAGTTCACTCAGTCGCTGCATCCCATTCCCCTCAGTCACTGCATCCCATTCACGTCAGTCACTGCATCCCATTCCCCTCAGTCAGTGCATCCCATTTCCCACAATCCCTGCAGCCCATTTATCAGTCACTGCATCCCAGGTCACTCAGTCACTGCATCCCATTTCACTCAGTCACTGCATCCCATTTCACTCAGTCACTGCATCCCAGTTCACTCAGTCACTGCATCCCAGTTCACTCAGTCACTGCATCCCAGTTCACTCAGTCACTGCATCCCAGTTCACTCAGTCACTGCATCCCAGTTCACTCAGTCAATGCATCCCATTTCCCACAGTCCCTGCAGCCAATTTAACAGTCAATGCATCGCATTCCAATCTGTCACTGCATCGCATTTCCCTCACTCACTGCATCCCATTTCATGGAGTCACTGCATCGAATTTCACTCAGTCACTGCATCCCATTTCCCTCAGTCACTGCATCCCATTTCCCTCAGTCACTGCATCCCATTTCCCTCAGTCACTGCATCCCATTTCCCTCAGTCACTGCATCCCATTTCTCTCAGTCACTGCATCCGATTTCCCTCAGTCACTGCATCCGATTTCCCTCAGTCACTGCATCCGATTTCCCTCAGTCACTGCATCCGATTTCCCTCAGTCACTGCATCCGATTTCCCTCAGTCGCAGCATCCCACTTCACACAGTCATTGCAGCTCATTTCACTCAGTCACTGCATCCCATTTCACTCAGTCACTGCATCCCAGGTCACTCAGTCACTGCATCCCATTTCCAAAAGTCACTGCATCCCATTTCCCTCAGTCACTGCATCCCATTTAACGGAGACAGTGAATCCTATTCAACTGAGACAGTGAATGTATTTCCATCAGTCACCACACCCAATTCCCCACAGTCACGGCATCCCATTTCACTCAGTCACAGCATCCCAATTCTCTCAGTTACTACATCCCATTTCCCACAGTCATTGCATCCAATTTCACTCTCTCACTGCATTCAATTTCCATCTGTCACTGCATCCCATTTCACTCAGTCACTGCATCCCATTTCACTCAGTCACTGCATCCCATTTCACTCAGTCACTGCATCCCATTTCCCACAGTCACTGCATCCCATTTCACTCGGTCACTGCATCCCATTGCCCTCAGTCACTGTATCCCATTTCACTCAGACACTGCATCCCATTTCCCACAGTAAACTGCATCCCATTTCACTCAGTCACTGCATCCCATTTAATGGAGAGAGTGAATCCTATTCAACTGAGACGGCAAATCCATTTCCATCAGTGACCGCGCAATATCCCCACAGTCACGGCATCACATTACCCTCAGTCACTGCGTCCCATTACACTCAGTCACTGAGTCCCATTTCCCTCAGTCACAGCATCGCATTTCCCTCAGTCACTGCATCCCATTTCACTCAGTCACTGCATCGCATATCCCTCAGTCACTGCATCGCATATCCCTCAGTCACTGTATCGCATATCCCTCAGTCACAGCATCGCATTTCCCTCAGTCACAGCATCGCATTTCCCTCAGTCACAGCATCGCATTTCCCTCAGTCACTGCATCCCATTTCACTCAGCCGCTGCATCCCATTTCACTCAGCTGCTGCATCCCCTTTAACGGAGACAGTGGATGCGATTCAACTGAGACAGTGCATCCATTTCCATCAGTCACAGCATCCTATACCCCACAGTCACCGCATTCCATTTCCCACAGTCACTGCATCCCATTTCATGCAGTCACTGCATCCCATTTCACGCAGTCACTGCATCCCATTTCACGCAGTCACTGCATCCCATTTCACACAGTCCTGCATCCCGTTTCTCATCTGATGCTGCATTCAACTTCCGTCAGGTACTGCATCCCATTTCCTCAGTCACTGCATCCCATTTCCTCAGTCACTGCATCCCATTTCTCTCAGTCACTACATCCCATTTCCCACAGTCATTGCATCCAATTTCACTCTCTCACTGCATTCAATTTCCTTCAGTCACTGCATCCCATTTCACTCAGTCACGGCATCCCATTTCCCTCAGTCACGGCATCCCATTTCCCTCAGTCACGGCATCCCATTTCCCTCAGTCACGGCATCCCATTTCCCTCGGTCACGGCATCCCATTTCCCTCAGTCAGTGCATCCCATTTCCCTCAGTCAGTGCATCCCATTTCCATCAGTCACTGCATCCCATTTCACTCAGACACTGCATCCCATTGCCCTCAGTCACTGCATCACATTGCCCTCAGTCACTGCATCACATTGCCCTCAGTCACTGCATCCCATTGCCCTCAGTCACTGCATCCCATTTCCCACAGTGACTGCATCCCATTTCATTTAGTCACTGCATCCCAGTTCAATCAGTTACTGCATCCCATTTCCCACAGTGACTGCATCCCATTTCATTTAGTCACTGCATCCCAGTTCAATCAGTTACTGCATCCCATTTCCCACAGTGACTGCATCGCATTTCATTTAGTCACTGCATCCCAGTTCAATCAGTTACTGCATCCCATTTCCCTCAGTCACTGCATCCCATTTCAACCGTCACTGCATCCCATTTCACTCCGTCACTGCATCCCATTTCACTCCGTCACTGCATCCCATTTCACTCCGTCACTGCATCCCATTTCACTCCGTCACTGCATCCCATTTCACTCCGTCACTGCATCCCATTTCACTCCGTCACTGCATCCCATTTCACTCCGTCACTGCATCCCATTTCACTCCGTCACTGCATCCCATTTCACGCAGTCACTGCATCCCATTTCACGCAGTCACTGCATCCCATTTCACGCAGTTACTGCATCCCATTTCACGCAGTCACTGCATCACATTTCACGCAGTCACTGCATCACATTTCACGCAGTCACTGCATCACATTTCACGCAGTCACTGCATCACATTTCATGCAGTCACTGCATCCCATTTCACTCCGTCACTGCATCCCATTTCACTCCGTCACTGCATCCCATTTCACTCCGTCACTGCATCCCATTTCACTCCGTCACTGCATCCCATTTCTCTCAGTCACTGCATCTCCTTTCCATCAGTCACTGCATCTCCTTTCCATCAGTCACTGCATCCCATTTCACTCAGTCACTGCATCCCATTTAACGGAGACAGTGAATCCTATTCAACTGAGACAGTGAATGTATTGCCATCAATCACCACACCCAAATCCCCAGAGTCACGGCATCCCATTTCACTCAGTCACAGCATCCCATTTCTCTAACGCATTACATCACATTTCCCACAGTCATTGCATCCAATTTCACTCTCTCACTGCATTCAATTTCCATCTGTCACTGCATCCCATTTCACTCAGTCACTGCATCCCATTTCCCACAGTCACTGCATCCCATTTCCATCAGTCACTGCATCCCATTTCCATCAGTCACTGCATCTCGTTTCCCTCATTCACTGCGTCCCATTTCACAGAGTCACTGCACCCCATTTCACTCAGTCACTGCAGCCCATTTCACTCAGTCACTGCAGCCCATTTCACTCAGTCACTGCAGCCCATTTCACTCATTCACAGCTTCCCATTTCACTCATTCACAGCTTCCCATTTCACTCAGTCACAGCTTCCCATTTCACTCAGTCACAGCTTCCCATTTCACTCAGTCACAGCTTCCCATTTCACTCAGTCACTGCATGCCATTTCCCACAGTGACTGCATCTCCTTTCCATCAGTCAACGCATCACATTTCACTCAACAACTGCATCCCATTTCATTCA